>NC_071095.1:22131992-22294492 GCF_027358695.1 Spea bombifrons
ACACTCATACTGTGCGCCCCTTTATGTAGAGCATGGGGGGCATCAAACCCCACTGTACAGTCACACAGCGCGAGAAGACATGTAACAGAGGAAAGTGCTCTGCCATCTGCCCGGGACTCGTTTACCGGGCACTCTACGTCCCAAAGCCCTGCCCCGGCCAGGGGTAGGGAGGTATATAGTAAGAAAACATGGGGTATTTCCCACATCTTCTAAGGGGGGTCCCTGCAGACTCTAAACAAAAGGTAGGTGTACCCCTGGCGAAGGTAGTTTGACCATTTTGTTGACGATTTAGCATCACCCCCCCTATCCAATACAAACTTTTCTTCTTATTTTGACATTCATTACCCACTCATTGCTCGAAAAAGTCAAGTCCAAGCAAGATCCCAAACGGGAATATTCAAAGGTTTCAATCGTAGCCGACAGTCGCGTTGCTGAGACGTAATTGCGTTGGTTAAACATGAACGGCAATTAATTGAATCCAAGTCTGAGCTTGACTTAATCGCCAATAAGAGGCTTTCTATGAAAAAGCATCAAAACCCGACTTTAAGGAATAAGAATTCGGACTGGGGTGGAAAACCTGAACCCTGACAGCATTCTCTTGGTTGCTACGGTGGGGTCACTTTTTATAAGCCCCCTTCGACTAACTAGGGGAGATCTCCCGAAAACCAGGTAGACTTAGCAAGCTTTGGGTATGTGGGACATACTTAAAACCATTATTATTGTTAGAGTTTCTATCATGGGGCAGCCTGGTCACCTTAACAACCTGGGTCGAAGGGGGTTAAATCGGCTGTGACACCGCGGTAAGGGTTAATAGTGCGACAGAGGGCAGGATGCTTTGTGGGAGTTGGAAAAGTTGCCCGTCTGGTTCTTCCACCTTTGTGTGATCTCAGCGGGTGTGTGTGTGTGTGTGTGTGTTGGAGCATCACATTTTTGTTATTACCTAACAATAAGTATTGGAATTTTATACACTTTTCCATTTTTTTTTTATTTAAAAACTGCAGTAAAGTTTTGTTTTCTTTCCCCCCCCAAAAAAGAAATGCATTTCAGGGTCCCGTATGAAATAAATGTAATTCCAGATCTCTTAAAATTATCTGGAAAACAGACAATTGTAGGACAAAAAAAATAATTCTTCCTACTCCCTGATCATACAAAAACTATTTTCAAAGAACAAAGTTTGGACATTACTGATTTCGACCTTTATTTTCGAAAAGGTCTTTGGCCAAGGTGGGATTAACCCATTCATGCTTCAGAGATTAAATCTCTTAATTCCATTTTTTTAAAAACCCATCAAAAACACAAAGGTCATTGGCCTATCTCCTTAGGGTCTAAAACAGAATTCGGTTCCTAATAAAGACCTTAAGGGTCCCTCACAAATCATTCCATGTGTTTTTCAGAGGTTCTCAGCAAAGATTCAAACCAGCAGACCGTCGAAAAGTGGTCTCCTACTGACCCAGGGGTCTCGTCGTTCAGTAGCCCCCATTCTCTTACCTTGGAAGGCGTGGAGCCCAAACCATACGGCAGGACAGCGCAGGAGGACCCTCTGGACAGCTCTCTTGCGATGTGCGAGGATACAGAGTCCACTCCAGATTCCTCGATTCCTCACATGGACCACCCTGTAGGGTATCACAGCGACTCTATGCATCTTCATAACACAGTAGGACTTGAGGACCTGGCTTCTCGATCTCCACCGGAGGAAGAGGGTCCCGTCCACGTGGCTCTACCTCGATCCCCCAGCATTTCAAGCATGGGTAAGAAATGACACTTTCCATACAAAATCATGTCTGCTGTCCGTCATGTTACTATAAAACTGTGCCAAACGTCTAACGAGCCACAACGTATCACAAAACATGAGCTTAGCTAATGGACTCACTGTGCCACATAAAGAGATTTCAATATCAGGCATAGAGGGAAGACATTTAAAGGGTAAGTCCTACACCAGGTCAACGTGGCAAGGCGATGGCCATAAGGGACCTGTTGGCCCAGAGCAAAACTTCTTCAAATGCATCATTTTTTTTTGGTTAATGCTTTTATTGAACATTCACTCTCACTTTTACAGAGACGGACGTGGAGGTCGACCCAGAGACGGGAGAACGTGCCTTGGAATAAATACGAAACAGT
Organism: Spea bombifrons; assembly: GCF_027358695.1. NCBI lineage: Eukaryota > Metazoa > Chordata > Amphibia > Anura > Pelobatidae > Spea > Spea bombifrons. The sequence continues at coordinate 22,134,111 of NC_071095.1, forward strand.
CCAGGGGAGAACGGGAAAGGGTATGAAAGACACAGACCTTCTTAGATCATTCGTCCCTGGTCTACAGAAGATGGACTGCCCTTTCTGGAATAAGCTCCACCGCTACGGCTGCCGCAAGAAACTTTGGGAGAGAGCGTTCTCCGCGCTGCGGCTCAATCTGCACCAGTTTTTTTGTTTTTTTATTGAGCCGAGGGGGGTAACGTGGTGGGGCCGCGCATTAGCCATACCGATTACATCAAGAGACATTCATGGCGGTTTTAATGCTAATTTTTGTAAAGGCCGCCTATGGGAACATGACACGTGAACGAGTCCCTGACCAAAGCGGACAATTCAGTTGCTTTCTTAACGGGACTCCCATTGTGCTGTGTAGGGAGGGTGTTTGGGCATAAAGAGGGTGACCAAGTAACGAGGTATTTGGCTGCAGGTTGAATGTTGGTTTGAAGGCTCACCTGTACGCGTCGGGATCTTGTCTGTCCATCTGGGCAAAATTCCAATCTCAGAATCTTCACTTGGAGTGTTTTTCATGAGCTCTAACCACCCGGACGCTACGGACAACACGGAGAAAAGAGTTAGTTTTGGCTAAATCTAGAGTGAGGCCTACAGCTTGCTTTCTAGAAGTGACTCCAAAATCAAATCTGATTCCCAGACCTGACAGGCTGGTATAGACTACACTCTCCAAGGTTTTTCAATTGAGCTAGTGTGGTCAGGTGTCATGTTAAGTCCTGCACATCCCTTCAATCCAGAAGCCAAACCATACAGTTAAGGGTACAATGCCTAGGGCCTCTCATCTGTTTACTTACAAGAGACAGAGCTCCTGCATGTGGCTCTATGGCCAGTGTGACAGATGGCACCAAGAGATGTCGTCACATACCTGCAGCCATGGACACCAGGTATCGCCAAAAGAGCGGAGAGGCTGCGGACACCGACCCCCGGAATCCCATCTGCTAGACCAGGAAACACCAGACGGACAGGCAGGAAAGGGCTTTGCAGCAGCGATTTCAGAAAAGGACCCATAGGCACCTGCCACAGACGCTTGGCCGACCCTGATCAAACCACCGGTTTACAACACAGATCCAGTGACTTTCTAGACCTCTGACTGTAAGGAAGCCAACTGGTTATCTGGAAACATTTCGGGGTACGATGTCGCTATATAAATCTATACTTAATAATGTAAATAATGTAAACAACCAATGAATCTTGTGTATTTTTGTGATTTTAAAGTTTTAAATAATAATAAAAAAAACCCCAGAAAATTAACCAGTGATTTTCTTAATTTTGTCTGCAATTTATAGATTAAAATAATGTTTTTTATTTATTTCTTTTTTTAATAAAAGACAATTGGTAATATTTAGAACAAAAGGCAAATTATTAAGAGTGGAATTTTGCAGAGGACAAAATGGTCAGTTTGTGAAGGTTTTAATCCAACGCCTTAAGTAATCAAAGAAAAACACAGTGAAGAAAAATTTAAAATAAACAAAAAAAAACATGCTTTGCCCCTCAACTACCTGAATATTTTTTGTTTATTGTTGATATCCCAAGGAATCATAAAAAAAAGTAAAATAACACAAAATCTACAAAATTCTATTCATACGTTTTCTACACCCTATTCTTCCTGTAGTGAGTGAGGCAGCCCCCCCACACACACAGACATTTAGTGGTTAGGAATGAAAGAAGATTATGCAGTTATACAGTGTCCACTCTTCATGTCACTTCCTGTATCTTAGTGATGTCATTGTGACATACAGGAAACAGCAGCATCAAATACATAAGGCAAAAGAATGTAAGACAGACAAGTTCTAAATGCCCAGTGATTATCCTGTACGCTGACCTTCCTATTAAACGAAGCTCTGAAAGACGTAGGCCGACACACGAGTATCGGGTTCTTGTTAACATGCGGCATCATATGCTTGACACACCAAAAATACAAAAAGGCAAGAAATTGGCTAGAAAATAAAATTAATCTGCAGCAAAATGGCACCTGGAGAAAGTCCCTAAAGCCATCCTTGGGGGTGAAAGGTTGGGTCACCGAGGTAATGGGTTGTAAGACTCCTTTCGCCAATCGAAGGGTTATACAAAGCCACACGTTGGCTCGTAAAACGTAAACAACTCCCTGATACCCCAGGAGATTGCAAAAAAAAAAAAAAAAAAAAAATCACCCTGCGTCCCCAAACAAACGGGAGATTGTTGAGTTCCAATCTTATTGCTACAACAAGGTCAGTTAATCGGAGCATGCGCAAAGACTTCCAGTGTGGGCTCGAGCTCTGCGGCCAACGAGTCAGTTAATTAATAGGCTCGTAATTAGAGTAGACTCTGTTCTTCAGAGTGGCCACCACGATGGCGCCAAGGATCAGCAAGCCCAGGGGAGTCCCCAGCGCCACCGCCATGATACAAATCACTAGCGTAGAGAAGGAGTCCTTGGGAGGCGTCCCGTATCCGATCAGCGACGACCTGCGATAACATTAAATGTTTCAAATAATTTGAATCTAAATACTTATACAAATATGAAATAGGGGGAGAAAACATATTTAAATAAATATTTACAGAGGACTACACTCACCAGCTTAAAAACTTATGTTTGACATAAAAGTCTCCATCTGCGACCCCAAACGAAATATTGAAGGCTTCTACGTTATATCGCTCGGTCAGGTCCTCTCCGAAGAACGCGTGCACTATACTGGGAACTTCCAGAGTCCCATTAACACCTCGCAACGTATAGAACCGGCACGGATGAGCTTCCTCCCTTTTGCCATTAGTAGAACCGTAAGCCACAGACTTCCACTGGAGGTAGCCCAGAGCGTGGCTGGCATTCGGAGTGTCTGGAAGGAGTTGTGCCACCTGTGCGATAGAGACTTTGGTTAAAAGACTGCGCTGCATTCACTGGGCGTGCTCCACCTGGTCCAGCATCACAAGTAAATATCAAACACTAACTCACCTCGAAAACTGTTGGGGTGTACTCATCGTCGATGGAACGAACAGACTCTATCTTTTTGCGTCCATCCTTCTTCTCCAGGGCCACCATCTCCATGGCAAAACGGGAATTATTACCCCGGGGATTGACACCTGACAGCAGAAACTCCAGCTTGGAGCAATTGGCGTTATGGAGCAGACGCGGGGACGCCAGATCCCGACCGGAACTACCATAAGCAGATACCTGGTAGAAAATATAACGGAAGTCACCCGTGACTGTGGCACAGATCCGCAGCCCGATTCATTCTCACAGGAGGAGTATGAAGGAACATCAGTTTGACTGTGCTATCCAATGGCACCTCGGACAGCTGGCTTAAAACAGCTGTGTCTGTGACTGCATTGAGTCCTGACACTGAGTAAACTGATTAGCCGTGACCTAGGACACTGAAACCCATCTCACTCACCCGGAACGTGACACTTCCATTCTGAAAGCTCTCAGCTGGGTCAGAGATGCTGCGCCCCGTTAGGTTAGCCGTCAGAGAGGAGGAATTTAACGTTGCGTTTGTGTTCTCCCAGTGGAAGTCAGACAAGTTATACGCGGGGTAAAAATACTTCCCATCTGTCCCGGAGAAGTCAGCAGTGTTATTAACGTCCCAATACTCAAAGATCTGCAAAACAACAAAAACAAAGTAAGAGGCGGTAACATCTAGCAGCAGATCCAGCTGTCTATGCCTAAAAAAACCAATTTGGTTTTGCATGTATTTAACCAAAATTCTTGTTCCTCGTGTATTATCATTTCTACCTGACATCCTCTAAACTAAGCGAGCTGTCAAGAGCATTGTCGAGTCAGCCAGTGATCTGGAGACAGTGGAGACACATAACATAATTACATACAGATACTAATTAATACCTTAGGTGCTTATTCATGGCATCAGGTTTTAAAAACTCTCCAATACATTAGACTAAGTGTTCTGGAGCTTAGGCTACAAGACAGGAAGTCTAGGACACCGACCATCGGCAGAGCCCGCTCCCGGCAGAGGACACCGACCGGCGGCAGAGGACACCGACCGGCGGCAGAGGACACCGACCGGCGGCAGAGGACACCGACCGGCGGCAGAGGACACACGACCGGCGGCAGAGGACACACGACCGGCGGCAGAGGACACACGACCGGCGGCAGAGGACACACGACCGGCGGCAGAGGACACACGACCGGCGGCAGAGGACACACGACCGGCGGCAGAGGACACACGACCGGCGGCAGAGGACACACGACCGGCGGCAGAGGACACACGACCGGCGGCAGAGGACACACGACCGGCGGCAGAGGACACACGACCGGCGGCAGAGGATAACGACCGGCGGCAGAGGACACACGACCGGCGGCAGAGGACACACGACCGGCGGCAGAGGACACACGACCGGCGGCAGAGGACACACGACCATTAAGACATGGCAAAAGTGATTATTCTGAACTTACCCTATTGAAGAGCAGAGCAGTGGCGTATAGAACGCTGTCAGCCGGTTCGATGCTGATGGCTCCGTGTGGGGATGGGGACAAGAGCTTGGTCCAGTTAACGTGCAGCTCACTATGTGCATTTGAGGTATATATGAGCAGGACAGTGGGGGCCCCGATCGTGCTCCACACATAATGAATGGTGCTACTGTTATCCACCGCGCGAACGTGCAACAGATTCACCGACGTATTATGAAAGCCAGGGTTGTAGTGCAGCGAAACCTAAAAACGTAAAAGGGGGAAATTCATGAAAAACAAATATTTTACCCCCACGCCTCCGGGGGCCGTATAACGTTTAACTCATGGTGTGCAAAAGGTTTTAGGCCTAGAAAATCATCTTAAAACATCTGCCAGCTCTGTCTGTGCTCTGCGGTCAGCAGCCGGCTTCCCTCTTTTACTTCTGGTTCCATAGTGAGACCACTTTGCACTAGATTCCTGCTCTGGTGGGGGATGGTGGGGTTGTTTAGGGCCTCTACCTGCTTCTACCTGCAGTATTAGGTGATAGGGGTCCCCCCTAACCCACCTCCCTTTCCTACCCAAAACACACAAGTACCCCCCCCAACCCCAGCAAGGGTCTCTCGTATTGCCCTGTCCCATTATACCCCAGGAGTCCACCAACACCCGAAAAGTAGGTAAATAGCCCATGCCACCCGTCCCCTCAGCTTTAGTTACCACCTCACCCGTCACACAAGCTCCCTGCCCCTCAGACCCCCTCATTTCTAAAGCCCTCCATCACACCCAGCAGTCAGAATGCGGGTGTTGGCGACTTTAATTTAGTCACCCCAGGCCCTGCCTCACTGACCTTGCGGCCGGGCTCCTCGGGCTCTCCCAGCACCCCGAGGACAGCACAGAGCGCGCCGAGCGCGGTCAGCCAGATCCCCTCAGGCATGTTTTCGAACTTTCCGGCCAGCACTTCCGGCTCCTAGTCATGTGATCGTCAGCTGACTGGATGAAAGTCACGCGCTCTTAAACGGGAAGCCACTCCGACCAGGAAGCACTGGCAAGAGGGTAGATAGTAAAAGTATACAGGGGTTCCACCGCCTCCCATCACCCTCAGCCAGAAAAAACCCACAGAGAGCAGGGATTCATTATCCCAAACCATAAACGTTGCACAGCAACAGACTATAGCGTATAGTGATAACTCTCTAACAATCTCTCCCCATTCAAGACAGTCAGGGTAGATGCAAGCCGCTGAGCCAACTCTGGACCCCAACTCCCATTCACCTTAGCCGGCCAAGCGACCACCCCCTGCTACTGAATGACATCATGATCTAACAGCTCCTTGCTATGTTCTATGCAAAAATTACAAGACATCAGCACCTGCTTCCTAAAAAAAAATACCCCCTCGTGTGGCATAACTGCCTCCTAACACAAGCATTTTACCTTTTAAGTTCAAGGAGTGGACACCAGTGTCCTCAGTATCAAGCAAAAGACAGAAGATCCGAAGACCTCTGTACTCCCTTCTTCATCGTAATATTTGTATCTCTGCACGTTGAAGTGATGCGTTATATGAATGAGTAGTTACGCGGCCAGCCTGGGCCTTTTCTAGGCTCTCAAATGGAACCAACCAATTTGTTGTAAATTTACTCAAAAAAACACAACAACAAGAAACAAAGCAGCAGAAAAATAAAAGCCTCACAAGCCCTTTGGTTTCCAAATGAATTTTTATTTAGCGCCGAGTGGCATTACAAGTAACGGCTCCTCCTAAAGGTTTCTCCGGCCCCCTCCTGAGACAGTAATAAATACAAAACGCTGCCCCCCTTCTGGTTACAGTATAGGGGATGAGGACAGACAAATCTCCATCAGCATGAGGGACAGCTGTTCCAAGTGCTGCGTCTGCTTCCGGCTGAGACTTCGGTGCAATCCGGTCTCGTGTCCCCGGCGCTCTCATTCCTGGGGTGCCGGCTCCGGGCCGGGCCGGCCGTGGTCTTCGCCCTTCTTCTTCTGACCGGACACGATGTCGTCGATACGGAGCAGCAGAATGGCAGTCTGCGGGCGTGAAAAGGATGATTAATGGAGAAGTGTACTGGCGCGCACACCCAGTCCCTATCAGGGCCAGTCCTAGTGAGCTTCTTAATACTTTACGTGTTGGAAAGGCTTTGTTAAACTTTGCTGTGTCTCCCCCTAAAACGAGTTTTGATTTCATCACTGTCATTTATTTCTTCTCTCCAGTCCTGTTGACCGCACAGTGACATGGAAGCAGAACTGCTTTTCTCATCTCACCATGTGCGATAAACCACACCTGGATCTTTGCAGGGTCTCTGAGACCCTCCACAGGAAGGGAAAATGCTCGGCGTTGTTTGATGCACCTTTTAGCATTTGTTCCTCCAGTTGCCCCAACACTTTCAGGACTACCACCAACACAGGGGCACAGATGGCTTTAATTACCAGAAGTTGGGGATATGCTGCACAGCCCAAAAGGTCTTATTACTGTAACAGGTTACAATTACCATGGCAACTAACAGACTACTCCTGCCTGGATCACTTACCTCTACCGCAGTTTTGTAGGTTTGCAGTTTGACGGCCAGCGGGTCCCATATTCCCAGCTCCTTGGTGTCCACGATCACCCCCGCCTCGCCATCCACGCCCCAGCTCTGGCAGCCCTCCTGGGTGTGCTTAGCCTGGGGAGGGCGACAGAAATATCCAGCTTACAAAGTCCATAATGGGGTAAAGCCCTAAATATGGAGCTGTCCCCATGGAAACTGAGGGAACTGCAGCAGAAGCCCATTCCTTTGCAGTGAATTAACAGAATAAGCAAACCCATCTTACCCTCAGAGAGGTCAGCACACGGATGGTGCTGGCCCCGCAGTTCTGTATGAGTGTCCTAGGAATGACCTCAAGCGCGTGGGCCACAGCACGGTACGGCCATTGCTCCACGCCGGTCATGCTCTTAGACTTCTCTGTGAGGATGTGAGCCACCGTCATCTCCGCGGCGCCGCCACCGGGAACCAGGTAAGGATCGATCATCACGTTGCGGCACACCTGCATGGCGTCCTGCAGGTTGCGTTCTACCTCCTGCGGGGGAAGATAACGCAGAACATCGCTGATCTGTGGCTTAGGCTAGCTGTACAGAATTAACACATTCACTCTGAGCAGCCACTCACCGCCAGAATTTCCTTGCTGGCCCCGCGCAGAATAATGGTGCATGCTTTGGGGTCCTTGCACTCCGTTATGAAGGTGAAATACTCATCACCGATCTTCTTGATTTCAAAGAGACCAGCCCCTGTGCCCACGTCCTCATCATGCAGCTCGTCCGTACGGCTGGCGATACGAGCCCCGCAGGCCCTGACAAAAGGATGGACCATCATGATCCGCAACCGCATTCCCCACCAGCAAAGCATCCAAAATATAATTCCTGTCGTCCCCGGAACCAACAGAGCAGAGGGTGAGCCGTTTCCAGTCACTTACCTGGCTATTCTGTTGTTGTCCGTCTTCCGTACTCGGCGAATGGCTGTGATGTTGGCTTTTACCAGGTAATGTTGAGCAAGATCTGCAAATACAGCATTATTTAGTGAGGAGGACAGCGCTGAACCGGATACAAGGCCAGGGGCCCAGGCTTCAGACAGAAGGCTCATTCCCTCGCTCCACCCAGGCTTCAGACAGAATGTTCATTCCCTCGCTCCACCCAGGCTTACCAGAGATCCCCTTCTCTGTGATCACAAGGTCCGGCTTGAGGCGGATGATGTCCTCACAGATCTGCTGGATATATTCCTCCTCCATCTGCAGGATGCGGGTAAAGTCCTCCTCCCGGGTTATTTCAATCTCGGTCTATATCGGAGGAGACAGTTTAAAGCGTTAAACACACAACCTTTCCTCATCACCTTGCAACAGACGAGACCCCGTCCATCCGCAGCGCACATACCTGGCTCTCTCCTTTCTTATACTCTAGAGAACAATCCAAGAGAACGATGCGTGGGTTCTTGATGTACCGACGCATTTTGGGGTGAGTGACATCTTTGTTCACCATGACACCACGCAGGACCTCGGATTCTTCAATGATCCCTCCGGGAATCTGACAAAACAGAAGAGAGAAGAGGGAGGAATTAGGATGCTTCCAACAAATCAATCACTGCCTAGCCCTCCGAGGTATCCAGATCCAGCAACAAGCTGGCGGTAGAACGGGATTAATAATCATAAAATTCATAAAATCTGGGGTCTTGGGAATGAACCGGGCGTCTACGTTCCTCACGTAGGAAACTGCTAAATCATTACTGGAAAGAAACTCCACATTCCTTTGACGAACAAAGCCTCCTCTTATTACGCCTCATGTCCTCCACAGGTACAGCCAACACGACAGGCAGGAGACTTCTTTTGTTGTCAGGGAAACACAACATTGATGGATTAGCAGTTAACTGAAAGAACTTGCATTAGCAACTATGGTTTGAGGAGTGTATAACACACACTCACACACACACGTCTATTTAACTGCAGTCACTCCCGGCCTCCCAAAAGCCAAGGCGTCCTTACATAGCAAATGTTTGGGTAAAGCTACTGATAATAAAAGCAGGAGTGGTTTCATGATAAGACTGTACAAATCAGCCAATGGAACAAGGATAAACCAGAGAAGGGGTTAAAAACCCCAACGATATTCAGCAAATAGCCTTAGTTGCCACAAAGCAGCCTGTTTATCCGGAGAGGCTGACAAGCTACTAGAGACGAGGACTCTGAACAGAAGGTCACCAGGTATGAAGAGCCCCAAAGACCCCCCAAGTCACTGATGAGGTCATCAATAAAGCTGTATAAGTCTCCCCGGCTATAAAGGGCTACGTAGAACCCCCTATAACCTGTAGAAATGGGCAGAGACGGTGAAAGCCGCACTCTTGCTCACCTTCTCTACTTTGGCGTACTTCTTGATGTCAATCTCCTTTCTCCCATTTTCCTCGAACTCCACGGTTTTCACGGCGTCCAGGGCGATGTTACAGGCGAGGTCTGCCCAGCGTCTTATCGCCTTGGTACTCACAGCGCTGTTAATGATCTTCAACATCATTTCTCTGTCGTTCACATCAACAGGTGTGCTACGGGAAGGCAAAGCCTTGTCAATGACATTACACAAAGCATCAAAGCTGTTCCATATAAACAGATTGAGAAGAAGTGCTATCACTATGGCAACCGATGGAATGGTTCAAGCAACATACCGAAAATTTTCCATGCAATACATGTAATATTGTATGCTGCACAGCTGAAGTAGAATACACGCAGCACACATTGACAGTTCAAGTTTAAATTCCTCAAAAATGGGAAATAAAGAGACTACTATTTTTAGAGAGCTGGAGACAGACAAAAGAACACCCCGCTAGTGAGCGAAGAACGCAGACGCTCTTACCTAAGCTCCTTAAGAGCAGCGATCATATCATCCAAAGCTTTGCGGTAGGCGCTGATAACCACTGTTGGGTGCATCTGCTGCTCCAAAAACTGCTCAGCAACAGACAACATCTCGCCGGCTAGAAAAACGTAGAAATCACAGTTAGACGTTATGTCGGCGCCCGAGGAAAGAACGAGCGCCGAGCAACCCAACACGCACCCAAGATGATAACGGACGTGGTCCCATCCCCAACTTCCTCGTCTTGTGTGCGGCTGATCTCAATCATGGACTTGGCTGCTGGGTGCTGCACCTGGATCTACAGGCAGGAAAGATGCCGAGGGGTAAGCGGTGACCAATCAGAAAGCATTTACCTGGTAAGCAAAACATCAGCAACAACACGGTTCACAAACCTCTCTGAGAATGGCGTTCCCGTCATTGGTCATCACGATGCCACCCATCGGATCCATCAGCATCTGAGCACAAGAGGAGAGAACGCGCTTGCAATTTAATATGCCTAGACCGTTCCTGCCCCATGTGCCAAGCTATGCCACCCACGTTATTACTTATACAGCACGTTTAGATTACAGCGCATCTGCGTACGGGCCTGGACCACTTAAGTCAAGCTCACCTTCATCATCGCTCTTGGGCCGAGGCAGGTCCGGATAACGTCAGCGATGGTCTGAAACATTAAATATTCCCAGTCAGTAAAGATAAGGTTTTAAACCCACCCGCCAGGATAGAGATGCGTGTAGGACGGACGGGTACCTTGGCTGCATTGATGTTCCCAGCCTGGACCTTCCTGCCAGACTCTCTCTTCATGTTCTGACCTAATACACAAGACAGAAAGGAGTCAAAGGCCATGCGTGTGCTGTACACACCAGAGCGTAACAACATGTGTCAAATCCCAGAACATACACACATTATACATACATATTTTTTTTAAAAAAAAAAAAAACAAGTTGCCAATATACATTATTATTCCACCGCAACAACCACCAGAGAGCAGAATTATACCAAGGATGCTACAATCTTATTGAATATATTCATACAGTAAATCACTCTACATAAAGCAAGGCCGTCCACACAGAACTCGCGGTATAACAAATCTGACAGGCGCACCTACCGTTATTATACACCTGTCTGTCAACACAAATACCAGTGCGACATACATAAATACATATAGACATTTATTTACACCGGTTTACATCCAGAAATGCGTTACCCCAAAACACTTTACATATTACTAAAGCCTGGGGTACCGCCAATATTTTGTGTGCATGGAGACATATATGTAAAGTATATTGTATTTAGCCGATACGTCACAAATCTATTAACGTGAAGGATTAAATAAATGTGTGTGTGTGTGTGTGTGTATATACCGTATATATATACACACACATATATATACATATAAATATAAATGAAATGGATATATGAGACAACTCCGGACAGCCACCATGAGGGCCCCTCTGCAGTCAGGCGGGCCAGCCCATCCCTAGGTCCAGCTCCCACCATGGCCCTGCAGACTATCGCACACCCATGCCTAAGGCCTCCGTCTACTTACTGAGCACGAGCACCGGGCGGCCCATCATCTTGGCGGCAGGTTGAGGCGGTGTTACCGGCAAACGGAGAGAAGCTTCTGGAGAAAGAAAAGAACAGCCTCCGCCTACTCAGTGCACACTAACCAACCGCTTTTCCCTACTGGCCAATAAGCGGCAACCGCTGCAGGGCTCCAGCCAATAGCACGGCAAGGCGTGAGGCCAAAAGGGCTAGGCTAAGCAAGCTTGGTTGACTATGGGAAGCCGCATGGTGACCGTTAGGGAAGTACGCATGCGTTTTGCTGACACGGCGCAGAGGCTGCCGGGAGCTGTAGTCCTAAATGTCCCAGTCACTGCCCAGGCTATGTACAAAAGGCTGCTGGTGGTGCTGAAGCATGATGGGAATTGTAGTTTTCAAGACTTAGTTCTTAAGACACACACTCATGGCTAAATTAGGAAATGAAGTAGAGGGGCATATTTAAGAAGGATAGTGTATTGTCTGCTGCTAATACAGGGCAAGTGGGAGGCAGCAAAGACACAATGAACAATGCATATATCATATTATATACTAGAGTGAAACATTTCATATTGTGTTTTATTGCAATAAATTCAGTTTTTTACGCTTCTGTTTCATTTTTAGCTATGGTGGGCATCATTCCCTATGTATGTAGTAATGATCTACGTGCTTGGGATTTATACGGTCTTTAAGGTTAGCCATGTGTGTGAACATTTAAAGGAAATGTAGCTTTCTGCTTAACATAAAAGTTTATGGATTAAAATAGCCTAACAAAAAAATAGATTAGTTTGACGGCTCATAAAAAAGTCCTAGGGTTTGGTGAAATAGGCCGCAGAGTGGGACCCAGGACTGATCCTAGTTGCACCTCTGATGGCAATGGAGAAAAGAGACTTAATAATACTTTGGCTATTGCCATATGTAGACTATAGAATGTAAAATGCATAGGCCCTGGCAGCAGGTATTTGCAGACCTGTGAGTCTGACACTTGTCATAGATAAAAAGAAAATCACATACATATGACCATGAAAAAGACGGAAGGGGGCGATACAAGGATTCAATATCTGTGTATAAAACCCTCTATTAACCGCAAATTCTTCTCTTTCCAAAGACTTGAGGGTCAGTGGCTGGAGATGCCGTTTTTACCCAAATCAGCGGTCTCTGCAGACCACCCACTGCAACAACCGCAGGTGCCCTGATCAGCTGACACAGCCTGTCCCAAGAGCTTACATTGAAGTTGTATAATAATACACCCTGTCCCAAGCAGATTACAGTCTAGCGGTATAATCGCAGACCCTGTCCCAATGAGCTTACAGTCTAGCGGTATAATGGGAGACCCTGACCAAGGAGCTTACAGTCTAGCGGTATAATGGCAGACCCTGTCCCAAGGAGCTTACAGTCTAGTGGTATAATGGCAGACCCTGTCCCAAGGAGCTTACAGTCTAGCGGTATAATGGGAGACCCTGACCAAGGAGCTTACAGTCTAGCGGTATAATGGCAGACCCTGTCCCAAGAGCTTACAGTCTAGCGGTATAATGGCAGACCCTGTCCCAAGGAGCTTACAGTCTAGCGGTATAATGGCAGACTCTGTCCCAAGGAGCTTACAGTCTAGCGGTATAATGGCAGACCCTGTCCCAAGGAGCTTACAGTCTAGTGGTATAATGGCAGACCCTGTCCCAAGGAGCTTACAGTCTAGCGGTATAATGGGAGACCCTGTCCCAGGAGCTTACAGTCTAGTGGTATAATGGCAGACTCTGTCCCAAGGAGCTTACAGTCTAGCGGTATAATGGGAGACCCTGACCAAGGAGCTTACAGTCTAGCGGTATAATGGCAGACCCTGTCCCAAGGAGCTTACAGTCTAGTGGTATAATTGCAGACCCTGACCCAAAATCTTACAGTCTAGCGGTACAATAAGGGACCCTGTCTGAAGCACCTTATAGTCTAGCAGTAGAATGGAAGACCCTGTTCCAAACAGTTTACAATCTATTTTATGCGTTGCTGCCTGGTTACCATGTGACTGTATAAGAACGCTTCATGGTGCTGTTTGATTGACAGATTCAAACTATCGGAAAAGACTACACTTCCCGTGAAGACCCGCGGCGGCCGAGCGGATATCCGCTGCTCGCTGTAGTTGACGTGTCCTTGCTGCCGGGGTAGGCGGAGTTAGTGCAGTTTTTGTCGCCCAGCTAGGACTGAAAGGGTGAGTGTGGCTGCTGGGGCAGGAGAGGCATCTGCAGGGGTGAGTGGGGTAATTAATGTAGCGGATGGGGTATTGGGGCAGCTGGCCGATTGAGTCTCTCTCAGAAAAGGCTATTTGGCTTTGGCACCGTGGGAGGTCTCGGGAGGGTTACTAGCAGCGAGTGGCCTGATCGGGGGCGATTGGGCGAGTAACTGGGGAATGGGGCAAGTATGAGAGTTATATGGTGCAGGAGTGAGGTCTGGGGATTATAGCCGGGGCAGGAAGGGGGTCTAGGAGGCAGAATAGGGAAGGGGCTCATCTACGTGTTATGGGGGGCAGAGACCCCTGTGCCCTAACCCTGGGCTGTCTGATTCTATCTCTGTTGCTTTGGGCTTCTATATATTATAGTAGGTGAGGCTGTTCACGTTGCCCCGTCATATGGAGTTCAAAATGATTGCTAGCTCTGGGGTCCGGCAGCTTTTGGATGGGGGGTATTAGCATATTGTTACTATGTTAGTAATTATTACTAATGGAGGGTCTTCTTTCCTGTGATTCTGATTTCTTTTCGAAGTCCCCGTAGCAGTTAGAAATGTGAATGCTGTGTAAATACAGCGTGATCCGTAGCACACGTGTGTTACATGCATACACCAGCGGGGGGGGTATACCGGTTACCGTAAGAGTGACACATCAGCGTAAAGAGTGCGGGGAATCCATCGGAACCAATCGACTCTGTACGGCTTGTTATATATAGATATATATATATATATTTAGTAGATAATGCCTTTAATATGTATAGTTTTCTTTAAAAATGTCTGCGTGTAATTCTTTTTTTTTTTTTTTTAACCGTTTTGTGTGGGTCCTAAAAAGTCAGGTTTCCTTAACCCCTCGATGGCTTTGACAGTCGTTGAATACAGTGGTAATAACGGGCGTGTTTGTTGCTTTTCAGATGAAGACGTTACTCGTTGTGTTCGTGGCCCTTTTGGTGGCCGTCCAGTGCGAGGAGGGAGCGCGGCTGCTGGCCTCCAAGTCTCTGCTTAACAGATACGCGGTGGAAGGAAAGGATCTGACGCTGCAGTACAACATCTACAACGTGGGCTCCAGGTGAGACCCCCGGACCCTCACAAACAGGGCTCTCCAACAGAAATTTACTATCGTAATAAATATATCCTATTCTATACAGTGTAACGGATACCCCTAGCAGCCATGCCGGTATCACCCGGTTACTCTGTATCAGACCTGCGGGCTACTAGGGCAAGCGGTACGCCGGTGACGTGAAATTCAAGCTCTAGGCCTCCATAAAAACAGATAAAATATGTATACATAAATATATATTCTATTTTTTATATATTATATTATATATGGTGTATATATTATATTGTTTTGTTTATATATTGTGTATTTTTTGTATATTGTTTATCTAATTCTTGGCAGACAGACATATGGATTGCTGGATATGTTGAGCTCTTGTACTGGTATCGTAGGGAGATTTTATTCTTTGCATGTAAATACCGGTCAGATACATTTCTCATTCATTTAGCGTCGTTGCTGTGTTTGTAACTCTCATCATCCTCGGCCGGCTGCCTTTCGCCAGCGGGAGAGTTCAAGCGTTTTTTTCTGTCCGTCTCCCCGCAGCGCCGCTCTGGAAGTCGAGCTGTCGGACGATTCATTCCCCCCAGAAGATTTCGGCATCGTCTCCGGGATGCTGAATGTGAAATGGGACAGAATCGCGCCGTATCCTTTTACCATCAAGACGCGTTGTCTGTCTGTCTCTGTCTGTCTGTCTCCTTTAATGGAAAACCGCATCTTTCACACGCGTGTCAATCGACGGTCATTAATATTGTGAGACGATCACGCCCCCCGCTTATCTTTGCGCATCGCTTTGGTCTGTAGCCGCACAGTATTGTGTGACGGGGACTAGAATGATGTTACTGGAATGAAGGGACTCGGTGGGCTTTAACTCCGCGTTATCAGGTTCTTAACGGTCTTCTATACAGTGCCAGTAACGTATCGCACACCGTGGTACTCAGACCCCTGAAAGCAGGCTACTTTAACTTCACGTCGGCTACCATCACCTACCTGGCACAAGAAGGAGCGCAAGTCGTGGTGAGTGATCGCTCTGTGAACGGCTATGGGCTAGAGTGCATTAATGGGACCGGCGACGCTGAGACCCCCACGCAGTCCACGCTGACGGATCCAGTGTATTCCAATTGCCCCAACGCGCTTCCTATCTCCTGTTCCGTTCCAAGCGTGTTTATTCTGCGTGTTTATTCCGCAGGTTGGATACACCAGCGCCCCCGGACAAGGAGGGATCCTGGCCCAGCGCGAGTTCGACAGGCGCTTCTCCCCTCACTTTGTAAGTGCTTTACGGTCCTTTGCTATTCACAGAGGTGGGAAGAAGATTAGGAAAAATATGGCCAAACATTATATAGCGCCAGCAGATTCCACAGCGCTGCACAAAGGTTTTCAGGCTTAGAGACAAGGAATGGAATGGCTATAGACTGCTAGTGTGGCAGAGTTCCCCCAAAAGGGGCATTTGCATGGAATTGTAACTATATAAAGCCCATGAGAGGGGCAGGTAGAGCATCCTGTAAGGGTACGCAGGGTTGGGGGAATCTGATATGAAGGGATAAACGCCGTTAGCACAAGAAGCGGGCCGAGTTACGTAGGCAGGAGTCTGTAATTTTAAGGTGAGGATGTAGACTTTTCCGCTGGTAGATGTCTGCAGTTGATACGAGGGCCGGCTCCGGACAGTGAGGCGAGCAGACGAGACAGGAACCGATTACGGCGTGCGATCGAGTCCGCAAGCGACCCACCCGAGTAGAGTCGCGGCGGGAGCGAGTCAATCTGCTTGCTGGTTTTAGACAGATGGTGTTTAAGGTGGCAGGAGGACAGACGGCTGGGGAGAGCACCCAACAGAGAGGCTTTCAGCAGCGCTACAAAGAGATTACGGGGCTATTAACGTACAAGTGAGGGAATGAGAGACAATAGCAAGGGCGCTAGAACGGAACCTGGGAGGTAGATCCCGTACAAAATCCACGCAACGAACAGGTCGAGAGAGTGCGCTCAGGGAACTTTGGGTAACTTTGACACAGCTTTCCCTTTGTTTTCCTCAGCTGGACTGGGCCGCGTTTGGGGTGATGACTCTCCCGTCCATTGGAATCCCCCTCCTGCTGTGGTATTCCAGCAAGAGAAAGTACGACACCCCCAAAGCCAAAAAGAACTGAAGAAAATCTGCCGGCTGAAGATGTTCTCGCGACCCGTTTGGCTGCTCTACATCCCGGCCTTTTCCTCTAACCTCATCACGGATCCCACACCCAGAATATTGGCTGCCCAAGCTGCACCCCCATACCATCTCTGCCCGCCAGGAACGTCCCCTGGACGATGGCAGAAAGCAGCTCCACATTTTCTGTTAAAATGGATATTTTTGGTAATATTTTCTCCTGCTTGCCCCCGACATGCCCGTTTCTACAAGGAGAGTCAAAGCTTTCCCTTTTTCCAACCCCGGGCTGCCGCGTTCTAATGAGGTTATTACGCGAAAGGAAGCGATGCCTCTTCCTGGACAGTTCTGCCCGTCTTTCTTATGTGGGTGACTATTAAAGGGACAGGTTTTCTAATAAAATCGACAGAAAACAACGCCTGTGAATTTCTTCTGCCTTTGTTGCCGGTCGTATAGCAGAGATAAATCCACGGATGGGTAATATAATGCCCTCTTTCCTAGGAGTTCAGAATGTTTGCTGGGTATGAGGGGATCGCAGGGTTCTACAGCCCTAAAAGCCCCGATAATGTGTATAGAAACGGCTTTATAAATTAAACGGGGTAAATAAAACCCATTATTCTTCTAAATGCCCCACTCAGTTACACAAATAACTTGCCATGGGGCACAAAATCACATAAAAAGGGCTTGGTGGGGGGGACACCTAACCCCCTCCCCTCAGGAAAAGTACCCTTGATGGCTATTTGATATGGTGAGAGGTAACACTGGATAATGTTTTCTTGGGATGGATGGATGGAAGAATTTAGTGGTAGGAGAGAAAACTGCTGTTCTCGTGCATTAACAAACAATACCCCGTCCGCGGCACAACGAGACCTTTGTCGGGAGTAACCTTTGTCACCGTATCAGCGGCTGTAACGGGCCAGATCTTAAAGAAGAACCGTCTCGCTGGAAGGAGCTTGGGGCACAAAAATGAAATTCAAGCGTTAAAACCAATCAAAAGTTCCTGTCCTGACATTCTCTCCCTTCTGCGCGAACCAATCACCGACATTCAGCAACTTAATAACGGGATAATCAGCAGATCCCAGGAACAGGGAGTAAAGACGGCGGCTCCCATGGCATACAAGTGCGGGTGGAAATCGCTAAACACTAATATATATATATAGATTATACTGTATATATAACTAAAATCGGCTAATGTACAGGAAGACTCAGGAACAGAATATTGACGGGTTAAAAAAAATATTGGGTTTGATGTCCCCTTTCAGCCTCGATTTATACAGAACAATATAAAAAATAAAGAAAATATTTATGTAAGAAGAGAATTACATAAAAGCAGGTGTAAGAATTAAAACAAAACAAAGAATTACCGTGTGGCTTATTATGGAAGGATACACTTTATATGTTTGTAATAATAATAATAATAATAATGTCTTGTAATATTATAGGAAATAGAAGAGAGTAATAGCTCCCTCTGGTGGCGGTTTTGTGTCATTTAAATTCCACATTTTATTTTAACTTATTGGTAAAAAGAATAGATATATATATATATAAAAAAAATTGCTGCAAACTGCGTTACAGAAGCAATTGGTCTGATCTTCTTTTCTGAAAGAACCTCATCGATCTCGCTCAGAGACGGCACCAGGGAGCTCACTGAAAACGAATATTAATTGGCTTATAGAAATAGTGATTTTTTTCATGGAATAGCCCCCCAGCAGTGGTGGCAGACACCACTATCATGCCTGTTCACTGCAGTGTATTGGCATTTAAGGGTGGCCTGACTCAGTTGGCAAACAGCTCCACCTGAACTGTAAATGCCACCTCATCTGGTTGGAGGAACTATCAGCCACCTGCTGGTACTGCACACAGACCGGGTGCATCTACAGCAAGCACGCGAGCCAACAGAGCAAACACTTAAAAGGAAATGTTTTATCTGTCACATCGCTCGAGGGTGATTTGTCTGTGCCACTTCTGGAAGGAGGCCACTCAAAGTAACTACTGCAAAAGACCGCAAACCCTCTTCGCATGATTCAATAAACAAGCAGAGCACTTCCAGTACAATACAGAACGGTTTCCACAGATAGCTAGATGGACGTTCATGGATCAAAGACTAGCCATGCCCCGCCAGGCTCCAAAAAAGCCTTTGTAGACAGCCCCTAGGTAGCAAGTTACACAATGGAGTTTTTGGAGGTAGGTGGAGCACAGGCAGAGGTGGTCTGAGCTGCCCTCATCCCCCCTTTTGTGCCCTGCTGTGCTTCTAGCTAAATGTCTAGTCTTGGGCTCTCCGGCTCGGGTTACTAAACCTCAATTGCATTCTTACATTTTCCCCTATTTTCCCAGAAGACGACTTCGCGAGCATCAGACTGACCTGAGACTTGACAGGAAGTGCCCGGTGCAGCGAGAAAAGCCTTCCCCCGTCACCTGGAGACTGCGCTTAGAAATTCTTCATTTTTTATAAGCAGCACTGTTCCGTTCTTTCGTTCTGTTTTCCAATCATAAGTTCCCAATTATTTAATTAAACATTACCGATCGGTTATTGCCGAGCATTGTACTGCATTATGGAGTATGTTGGCGCTCTAGTTTTGACATAAACATAAAGAGATCGATTACAACCAAAATCGTAAAATAAAATAAAATTATTTCTTAATTAAATTGATTAAATTGATTAAAATAAATTGTAAAAATTCCTTTTACAGGGAAAAATCCCAGAAATTAGGAAACTGGTGAGACTTAAACACGAGATTTTATTATCGGTTTTTCAAGAAATCCAAACTTTGAATTAAAGAGATTAGTTGGCTTCCAACCTGAGGAGGAGGAGGACGGGAGGGAGGGGAGATCAGGAAAATAGGGAGGGACAGAGGGGAGGCGTGGAGGAAAGGGAGAGAGAGATTGTCTCCCAGTGTAGAGGGTTACTGGATGGAACTGGGAGAGAACGACGGACGGAGCAGCTGCTGGGAAATAAACTTGGAATACGCGATACCGACCCGGAAAATGACCAAAGATTGCTGACCCGGCGAATGCGGTGGATTTGGGATCTGCTCGTCAGGAAGGATCTTTAGAAGAAGCTGCAGCACTCGAGTAAGAGGTGTCGTGGGGTTTGCGGATGACATGAGAGGTGAGTGCTGGCCGAGCGTGGCTTCCTCGGTAATAAATGTTGTGTTTGGGGTTGAGTGTCAGGGAACGGGCTTTGTTTAAGATGTTGTGAGCAGGAGAGGAGCTCTCGCTGTGGGTTGCCCAGGAAAGTTCTAATTCTTTCTTTTCTATACGTGAAGCTATATGTGACACACGGGGGGCGCTATCAGTCGGGCGGCGGGCCGCTGGAGTCACTGTCGGTGGATCTGGGGTTCTTAGAAAGGTCGTCTTAGAAAGGTTTGAAGCTTGCAGCGCCCGACGACCTTCGGGGGCCAAGCTGGTGCTTTGGTACCCAATGGGTTAATAGCCTTTTCTGGCCAATCACAAAGCGATACGGCTGGCTTTAGCCGAACGATACCCGGGAGGAGCGCAGGGGTGATATCTGCAGAGACCGATATATCTGATCGCCCGTAGTGATCGGCGGCGTGTCCGCGTGTCCGTGTGACCGTGTGTCCGCGTGACCGTATGACCGTGCGTCTTCCAGCTCACCGGTGCCACATTGTAACTTCATACAGGGTTACACCCTTCCTCGCTTTCCTTCTAATCACCCCGCACGAGCTCCTGTCGTATCGGAAGCTGCAGCTTAGTGCTGCCACTTCACAGGTGCAGGAGGGGCTGGGAAGAGTTAAATCCCTGTCAGCGGCCGGGGTAGGTCTCGTTCCCGGAGTTGGGTCGGAGTGGGGTTGGAGTGGGGTCGGGTGCCGTTTGGGAGTGGGGTCGGAGTTGGATCGGAGTGGGATCGGAGTGGGGTGGGAGTGGGATCGGAGAAGGGTCGGAGTGGGATCGGAGTGGGGTCAGAGTGGGATCGGAGTGGAGTCGGAGTGGGGTCGGAGTGGGATCGGGTGCCCGTTTGGGAGTGGAGTCGGAGTGGGGTCAGAGTGGGGTCGGAGTGGGGTCGGGTGCCCGTTTGGGAGTGGGGTTGGAGTGGGGTCGGGTGCCGTTTGGGAGTGGGGTCGGAGTTGGATCGGAGTGGGGTCGGAGTGGGATCGGGTGCCGTTTGGGAGTGGAGTCGGAGTGGGGTCGGAGTGGTATCGGGTGCCGTTTGGGAGTGGGGTCGGAGTGGGGTTGGAGTGGGGTCGGAGTGGGGTCGGAGTGGGGTCGGAGTGGGATCGGGTACCCGTTTGGGTTGCCTGATTTATTTCCAGTCGTAGTTTTCATTTTGAGTCGTATTGACCCAGAACGGCCGTCCCTGTGGCAACCTCGAGGATAACAAACGATTGAATCTCCCCCAGAACTGGTTTTATGGATGTTTGGTTACAATGTGTCCCTTGCCAGCTCATTCTTTAGCTGCTGGGAGTATGTGCCATGCACGGCAGACTCCTGAGTTCAGCAAACAGAGAGCCGCTCCCGCCGTACGCCGCGCTGGACTCTGACGCCGGGCTTTTAGAGAGCGAAGAACGCCGACTCTTGTCACCTGCTGTTAACCGGCGTGACCTGCTCGGGGGGCAGAGAGATCAGAGGAGGGCGACTAAAACGGGGACTAAGAGATCTCAGTGTGTCCAGCTTGGGGGGAGAGAGGGGAGAGAGAGGGACGTGGGGGACAAGAAAGAGAGACGGGGAGAAGACAGATAGGGGAGAGAGAGACGGGGAGAGAAGAGAGAGAGAGAGGGGATAGGAAAGAGAGAGAGAGAGACGGGGAGAGAAGAGAGAGAGAGGGGATAGGGAAGAGAGAGAGACGGGGGATAGGGGTGAGAGGGGAGAGAGAGACGGGGAGAGAAGGGAGAGTAGAGAGGGAGGGAATAGGGGAGAGAGAGAGACGGGGGAGAGAAGAGAGAGAGGGAATAGGGGAGAGAGAGAGAGACGGGGGAGAGAAGAGAGAGAGGGGATAGGGGAGAGAGAGAGGTGGGATAGTGGAGAGAGAGAGACAGGGGGAGACGACACAGAGAGAAGAGAGAGAGGGGATAGAGGAGAGAGATGGACGTGGGGGGGTGAAAAAGAGAGACAGTGGAGAAGAGAGATTGGGGATAGGGGAGAGAGAGAGAGACGGGGGGGAGAAGAGAGTAAGTGGAAGAGAGACATTAAAATACATAAAGGGATTCAATAAAGGACAGGAGGGGAGTTTATTTCAAACAAAGAGAAAAGTTACAACAAGAGACGGGAATCTAACACTAGAGGGTCAGAGGCTGAGATGGAACAGAAGGAAGTTTTACTTTACTGAGAGGGGGTTAGATAAGTGGAACAGCCTCCCAGCAGAGGTGGTCGAGGGTAATAAAATGAGAGGATTAAACACGCATGGGATAGGCATACGGGTCCTGAATGAAAGACGAGACCAACGACCGATTAAGGTTTTTACAGCAGGAGAAACGTGCGACTAGACGGGGGCCGAATGGGGCCGATCCGCCAGCAGCTTCTATGTTTCTCTGCACCTGTAAGGAGGCAGACGGAGTTCTGTTCCTGTTATATGAGCCGTTCGCTGCACTCTCCGGCGTTAAGCAAATAAATGTCAGCCGATCAGTTACTTGAACAGCTTCCGCTTCTAAAGCAACAGCCTATCAGCGGCCGCTTCGGTGTCACATGGCAATTAAGCATTCCCTGAAAAATTCGGAACAAGGCAAAATGTTCCTAAATAATGATTTCTTGGAACGGCCGGGACATTTGATCATTCCGTGATCGTTGGGTTTATAGGTGGATAGGGATTGGTTCAGCCCTACTATTACATCACGACATGACCTCATACGCAAATATGGCTTCAGTTCCGAAGGGCATTTCCTTCTGACCGTACTCGTGATGTCTTTGTACAGCGCTGCGGAATCTGTCGGCGCTTTATAAATAAAGTATAATAATCTCTGATACGTCGGGGGGGGGGCAGGCGATGCCCACGTGTAGGGCGCGGGGGCAGCGGCTGCGATGAGCAGAGCCGACGGACGGGCGACGCATGCTGGGCTTTAACTCCTCGCATGCGCCGATTACAGATTGTGGAAAAGCTGTTCTAATCCACATTCTTAAACCAGAGCCGTGCCAGAACGTCCTCCGCGGCTGATTCATGCCGATTTCCTACACACACATCCCCAGCCCCGAGTTAACCCTTTGGGCCGGTTGTTCCCCCCCTCTGGAGCTCCAGGGGTTAAGCCGGCGGGGGGTAAAGGCCTTTCGGTGCCGTTAATCCTCTTTCGGCCCCCGGCTTGACCCTCGGAAGCCTGCGCTGTGAGAGTCACTCGTCTCTAGTGTTTGCTGGAAGGGCGCGTGTGTGGCGTTCCTCTTCACTGATAAGGCGGGTGCCGCTTGCTCGCGGGGCGAGTGGACGGCTGAGACTGCTGAGAGCTTTTTGGTCTGGGTAAACCCTCTTTAGATGAGATAAGGAGTCAGCGCGTCGCGTGAGAAGAACGCTTGGCGGCCATGCTGACGGCTGGAGAGGACATTGTGGGATACACAACCTGCTCCGGCGGAGGTCTGCCGAGCCGTCCAGGCTGAGCGTCATGAGAAGTGTAGTCCCGCACCTTTAGGGGACTGATAGCTCACTTCGTTGTCCGCCAATGGAATTATGCAATCTCTCCGCTGGTGTACAGTCACGATAAAAAGATTACTTCATATTTTAAGATTTTATAACCCTGGCTTCCCCTTATTTCACTGAGATGGTGGTAGATAAGGGAACAGCCTCCCAGCAGAAGTGGTAGAGGGTAATACAGTGAGGGGATTAAACATGGGATAGACATAGGGCTCCTGAATCTAAAACGAGACCAACGACTGATTACGGTTTGAGTCTTTACAGCAGGGGAAACGGGCGACTAGACCGGGGCCGGATGGGGCCGATCTCCCGGCAGGTTCTAGGCTTCTATAATAAACCAATCAAATGGATACAGAGCGTTTAACTACAGCCTCCTAACCGGTGCCGGACTCAGGAACAAGAAGCTGCTCTCTTTCCGTTATGAGCGGCAGGCAGAATATAAATTATCAAAAATATGTCAAAAAATGAATGAAGAATGAACGAGGTGTCATTTAGGTGACATCGCCTGGTTAATGCTCAGCGTTTAGGTGACGGTTCCCTTTAATCTCGCGCTCTGCCTTGGGCTTTGATGATGTCATGCGATGGCGAACAATGCCGGCACGAAGACGTCTTCCCGCAGAAGCTTTGTTTTGAAAGTTTCGTTCCTGCGCCAACCTCACGAGGCATCCGCCAGGTATCTGACGGGGAGGATGACGGCACAAAGGTCTGGCGGTCAGAGTGTGGAATGCGGAACTACCCCTCGGCGGGTACAATTACCAACGCTTTGAGAGCCAGATAAGCCAGGAGCGCAGGTCTCGGGAGTGTAATAGGACGCTACGGTGGGCTGGAGGTCTCAGGAGTGTGATGGGACGGTGCGGTGGGCTGGAGGTCCCAGGAGTGTAATAGGACGGTGCGGTGGGCTGGAGGTCTCAGGAGTGTGATGGGACGGTGCGGTGGGCTGGAGGTCCAAGGAGTGTAATAGGACGGTGCGGTGGGCTGGAGGTCTCAGGGGTGTAATAGGACGGTACGGTGGGCTGCAGGTCTCAGGAGTGTAATAGGTCGGTACGGTGGGCTGGTGGTCCCAGGAGTGTGATGGCACAGTATGGTGGGTTGCCGGTCCCAGGAGTGTAATAGGTCGGTACGGTGGGCTGGAGGTCCCAGGAGTGTGATGGGACGGTGCGGTGGGCTGCAGGTCTCAGGAGTGTAATAGGTCGGTACGGTGGGCTGGAGGTCCCAGGAGTGTAATAGGACGGTACGGTGGGCTGGTGGTCTCAGGAGTGTAATAGGTCGGTACGGTGGGCTGCCGGTCCCAGGAGTGTAATAGGACGGTGCGGTGGGCTGCAGGTCTCAGGAGTGTAATAGGTCGGTACGGTGGGCTGGTGGTCCCATGTCCAAGCTGTGCCGAGGAGGCGATTCCTTCTGCGTACGGTCGCAGGGGTCGCAGACCGTCTAACTTGTAAAGTAAACAAGTGTTTGCCGTGGGACAGACACGGAACGCTAAACCCTGCGGTGAATATCCCTCTCCCCTTCCCATAAAGATCACTGAGAGCCCAATTTACGATCCAGCCTGGGGGAGTCATGGGGTAATTATTCCGGGTGAGGCAGGATCAAAGGTTTGCTGGAGCAGCTCTGAGCTGTGTACAGCCGGCAGTGTACATTACGGGGTATATTATGGGGCAGTAATAATTACCGTATAACACGTGTGGGTTTATTAGAATTCCCAAAGGCATTAGCAATATGGAAATACTGGGCCAAGGAGCTTGCATTTGGCTGTGCTGTGAAGGAGACTGTCTTGAAGAGCTTTAATGATGGTAATATAATAAGAGATCCTGGGTCAAAGAGCTTACAGTCTATATGATACAATTGGATACTCAAGAAGCTTACAGTACAGTCCAGAGCTTACAGTCTAGCGGTATAATGGCAGACCCTGTCCCAAGGAGCTTACAGTCTAGCGGTATAATGGCAGACCCTGTCCCAAGGAGCTTACAGTCTAGCGGTATAATGGCAGACCCTGTCCCAAGGAGCTTACAGTCTAGCGGTATAATGGGAGACCCTGTCCCAAGGAGCTTACAGTCTAGCGGTATAATGGGAGACCCTGTCCCAAGGAGCTTACAGTCTAGCGGTATAATGGCAGACCCTGTCCCAAGGAGGTTACAGTCTAGCGGTATAATGGCAGGCTCTGTCCCAAGAGCTCACAATCTAACATCATTGGAAAGTGTTGCTGATCTGACAGTCTAGTCCCATTTAGAGCACCCCACATATATTACTGCAATATAGCCACAGAAACTGCAATAAAATGAAACAAATGCTACAGTCCAGTGTAACGGGGAGTATCGTTCACCCGCCTGATTCAACCAATTGGGGGATATTTAATGGCTTCCTCTGTATTGAGAGGAAATATTTTGCTTTATGACGGTTATTTACAGACAGGTAAACATCCATTTCCTTTACTGTGACGACGACATTTCTGACCAAAACCTTAGAAATGCCCCAGGCTCAGAAGGAGTTGTGTTGGGGGTTCCCCAGACCGTGTGATGCCCTCCTAGCGTTAATTGATGATACCGACCCAACTTTTAATGGAAACAGATACTCTATAGGTCTCGGTTTGGGGTGCCTTTCAACCCTGAGGGGTATATTTGAGGTCCCCGGAGCTCTAAAGCATACTTAGGTTCAAGGTGACCATGCCAGGCACGTAGATCGCCCTCGTGGCTCATCGTCTGGAATCGACGGACTTCAGCCATAAATATAACTGTCCTGGAGGACCCCCAGCCGTGTGAGGTTTAGTGGTCGTCTTATTCTATTAAAGGGGAGATCCATGAAACCTCAATGATTGATTCACCCTGCGGAGTCTAGGCTTGGAGGACATGCTTCCCGGCACAGGAGATACACGGAAGTCACGTGTTTCCATGGAATCCCGGAGCTTGTGATTGGAACATTCCCACGCGTCTCTACATTAGCTCATTCCCCCGGTCCCAGCCCGGCTCTACAATACACATTATTTCCTGTTGGCCAACGCCATATCCAAGGTCGGCCACACGCCGTGACCCTCGGCTTCCTATCTGTCAGGTTTTCCTACTGGAAACACCAGGATCATACAGCAGATAACCAGTTGTTTGCCTTGGACAAACATTTCCCCTGTCTGTCGTTTAGAAACCGGTGAAGACATGCGCAGCCGGCACCCTCTGCTCCGCTGTCGTAGCTGGGAGTCCGGGACAGGCTCGGCTCCAGTAACTACATCGCTGGAAATCTTTTCAGGCGTTTAAGTCATTAGGTAGATCATGTTGGGGGAGGAAGGTTGGTTGGCTTCACCTTAAAGAAGGATCGGAACCCGTGGGAGTTTGGACACTAAATGGCGGGAGCCCAGTATGCTGAATGCGTGTGCGCAGGGAAAGTAATGGGTTAAAACTCCATGGCTCTTACAGATGTGTGTTCATGGAGGGTTAACGGTTCTTGTTCTGTTCTTCCCTGTGAACATGGCTGCCCTCAGGGTTTCCGAAGGTCCTTTGTTTTTGGGAAGGAGAAAGTAGGGTGCAAGGATGGGACATCATCATCATCATCTTTAGACGTGGAGAGACAGCGAGCGTCAGGACTGTGGGGCCCTTTAGATGGGGGACCTAGAACAGGAGCTTCATTCCCTCACTGGATAAGCCTCTGCTGGGAGGCTCTTCCACTTATCCACCACCCTCTCAGTAAAGTAAACTTCCTTCCATTCCAGCTCAGCCTCTGACCCTCTAGTGTTAGATTCCGGTCTCTTGTTGTAACTCCCCTCCTGTCCTTTATTACGTCCCTTTATGTATGTAAATACCCCCCCCTCTCTCCAGGGAGGGGGCTAGGGGGGAAACCGGAGCAGATAAGCAATCAGGTGGGGTGTGTGTTACTATGGCAACCAATTTAAAGAGTACACAACAACGAAACAACAGACCCGCAGCTCACACCAAGTGGGCATGACTTCCCGGGGACGTTTGGGATGAGGTAATACAGAGAGAACGTGCAGATAACGTACTTTTATATGTGGAAATTGGTGTGTGTGTGTGTGTGGGAGGGGGTGCCAAACCTAATGCTGCTCATAGCCCCCCACATAAAAATCTGGGGGCTATTTGTCCTTCTCGCCTCCGCTTTCCCCGCGCAGGTATAAAACCCCATAAAGTAAGGGGATTGAGGGCGAGCTCCGGAATCAGGATGTTTATTAAGCTTCCATGTGATAAGTGAGATCGGGTCGGGTTGTCCTCCTTCCGGGAGAAGATACCATGGATGAGACGAGTCTTGTTTAATCTCCTGATAAGACGGTATTTGGGAGCCGGGGTTTTATGATCTTATCTCCAACGCACTTCCCTTTCAATGTCTTCCCGCGGAGGTCGGATTTGTCGAGTATCCCGTCTTCTTCCCTGAAATGTCAGCTGATGGCAGGGCCACCGCTCTTGGCCACTGAGGGCCACAATAAAGCGTGACGAGCATAAGGATCATATCGGCTCTTGAAGACGGAGGTTGGGCAGCCCTAGTTGGACTCTCCCTCTTGTTTAAACATTGATCATCGCTAGCCACTAATTCATGAATCCACTACCCTAAAGCAGAAGGTCTCATTTTTGGTGGATCCCAATTACGGCTTCTCTCCTCGTTAAATGCTTCCTTTTACTCGAACTGAAAACCCAGGCTCCCCCATCATGGCACAGATCTGTAGTCTGTTTAAAGGGTGCATGCCCTCCCAAGTTTAGCAGACCCAGTCCCTTCTCGGGTGAAAGGACACTTTCTCAGGAGGCATCATCAGCTGGCGTGTTACTACCTGGAACAGAAGTTGGGCCGTTCCAGGGTTAATCATTTGCAGGATCTCGGCTCATTTTGAAGGTTCCCAGGCATGGCGTTAGGGTTCAGGTCACGGAAACAATGTTTCCTCCCACGTAAGGTGAGATTCTAGCGTGATAGTCTCTAGATACTAAATAACTCCTTCACATCCTCAGCAGCAGCTCGGGGCTCCCCGCCGGAGTATCGAATAACAGCTCGAAGTCGTTCTTAGTCTTAGTGACTCAAGGAAGGTCTTTATGAATGACGAATGTGCACATGGTTAGATGTAGCTCCTGTAATTAAGAGAGCTTCATTAAAAGCTTGACGTCGGAATGTTTTTCCCGATCAGGGGCCAGAAGGGACTTTGGTCCTCAGAGAAATTTGGTGCCCCCACCCACCCATAGAGTTTGAAAGCTTTTTTCGGGTTGGATTGAGCCCTTTTGGGGGAACAGGAGCTCTAGGGGTTAGTTCATAGATCTCGATGTGTCCTGGAGACCCATGTCCACCGGAGAACTTTGTGTTACGAATTAGAATGCCACGTCGATGAAGTTCCATAGAGAAGATATGAAAGATCCAGAGAGGTGGCACATAAGTTTCGGCCATAATTGTGGTCGCGGGCGCACGTGGGTCACGCTGGGCGGCTGAGCGTGGCTTTCTGTAGGCCTCCCTGCTGAAGGAGGCCAGTGTTTACAGTATCTGGAAGTTTGGCCAAATCCATGACGTTAATCTCCGGCCTCACCCAAGGTCCATATTAGCTCAGTCACACTCGCTGGGCCTCTAACAAGCTCTGAGCCACGCAATCAGCCCTTACTACGCCCAGCGGCTGGGTGACGGGTCACGGTGTTGTCACCTGCTTTCTGCCTCCAGTGGCAACAGACTCCGCAGAGTCCTTCCGAGGACGGTCGTTAACAGCCCCACTTGGTAGAAACACAGCTGCTGCTAAGGACGGGATCTGCTGACGCTGCGTGGATCACGAGTCGGATTCTGTTCCTTATTAATGTCCCTTGAAGTCTCACGTAACAGCCCCCCCCCCCCCGGGTCTGGTTTGAGATCATTGAGCTGAGACAAACGTCATTAAGTCAAAGTGGCTTTTTTTGTTTGTTTTTTATGTGCGCGGTCACAAAGCGTTAAATTAAAGAAATAATGCTAAAGAACTAATGGGGTTTATTTAGAGACACGTAAGGGGTAAAAGAAAACTGCAGGGTGTGGGGGGGTCTCATCCGGCCCCCGGACAGCCCACTGGACAGCAGTGATCTGTGTAACGGATCTTCTTTCTTTTCTAGGATATTTTCACTTAAAATATGTGTTTTATCCCTTACGAAAAAATTACTGCAGTTTTTCTGAAGTAATACTGCCGTTTTTTGGACATTTTTTTTGCAGTTTTACTGCAGTTATTTTTGTACGGAAGTACAAATGCAATAAAGCTGCAGTACATTGAAGTACAATGCAGTAAATGTGCAGTAAAAGTGCAGCATTGCATGTAATTTTTTTGTAAGGGATATTGTTCCACAGGAACACGGAATAAAAACACACACATCACTCTAAGACACCTCACGCTGTGTAAGTCACATGCATACCTCCTAGGTGTCCCTGATTAGTCTGGCCAGTCCCTCTCTCCTCCCCCTGATGCCCCTCTTTTCTCGGAGCTCGGAATCTTTGCTGGGTATCTCAGGGGTCGACAGCCCTAAAAGCCCCGATAATGTGTATAGAAACAGCAGGAAACAGCTATATATATATATATATATATATATATATATATATATATATATATATATATATATATATATATAACCCATTATTCCCCGATGCCCCACTCGGTTGCACCAATAGAGCGCTTTGTTTGCCGTTTCCATAAACGAGGCTCCGAGGCGGAACTCTACAGCCGTTACAGAAACAATCCCAGGAAGCCCTGGCCAGTAAAAAGCAGCTCACTCCGTCTCATCGGCTCATAAACCGGGTGACTGAGCGCTCTGCCGTTCCTCATGGGTCATGAGGAACTGCTGCAGTGTCATTGAAAAAGTAGTGGAGTGATGGAAAGGACTGCCAGCGCAGATGGAGAGCACTTGGCTTTGTGGATGAAGTGCACTTGACGCGCCCCCTGCAGTGAGGGGTGGTGGGGGGGGGCGATTTAAGGCTTTAAGGGGCACCTCAGGGCTTCGTGGTACACGAATGGTCCCTTTGTAGCTCTAGCAGGTTGAAGGCTAAAAGTGGAGTTATTACCATAGCAACCACTGCAATCACCCAATCAGCAGGATTTTTTTCACTATGGCTGTCAGATCACATTTCAAGCTGTTTATAAATATTCACTGCTGTGTTTTCAAACAAAGTGAGGTTATTTATTTATTATATTTATATAATAGGAAACCCAGAACGGTCTCGTCTTAGATTCAGGAGCCGGATGCCTAATACATGCATGTTTAGTACCCTCACTGTATTACCCTCTACCACTTCTGCTGGGAGGCTGCTTCATTTATCCACCACCCTTTCAGGTATACGGATTTTAGGCGGTTAACCGGAGGCAGGGCGAGTTTCTCTTTATCTGCTGTCGAGGGCCATGTTTTCCAGGTAGGGTGCCTTTAACTCCTCCCTGTCCTTTTAATTTGGAAGGGATGAGGTAATGGGCTGTGGCCATGCCTGCCATGGATTGGTGGAGCTCACCCGTTTCCTTGTGCTGGCAGCTAATCGGGTGTGAGAGTGCTTACTGAGGGTGTGGCCTGACAGGTGCATTGTCCCAGGTGTACACTTTGGGGCGGAATCCCATAGAAGCAGCATGACGACCCTTTTCCACGTAGGGTGACAGTAAGTACAGCGCAGGAGACTTACCTGCCCCAAGTGCATGCTGGGAGGGGGCATTTACATTTTCGGCACACCTGTTACCCCAGGATGCATGTAGCTTGCATGTAACACGCATGTTTCACTGAAGCAGGTTGTGTTTATGTAGGGGGGGCGCAGATTATAACTGCAGATGGCAAGTGCCTTCTATGCTCTGTCCCTTGTACTCTGGTATGTAACTCCGATTATTCGTCATGGGTTTGCTATGTGCGGTAGCGGTCTCACCTGTTTAACACGTATGTGGGGCTGACGTGGCACGGGCACGTGCTGGAAATAGGGTCGTCCTCCGCTGGGGAAATGGTCACATATAGAGTCTATAGGTGTATGCAAATAAAGATGGACTGCGCCGGGCACCGCAGAGTTAATGTCATTCTGCACATACCTTTAAACCGTCAGCAGACAGGAGTGTTTTGGTGTGAGGAGGGACTGACCACACTAAACAGGGACATTTGGGAGGTATAGATTTTCCTTACCGAGTTTCCAGTTAAAGTGGAAGTCTGGATATAGCGCTTCTAATGGGAGTAGCCCCCCCCCCGCCTTTAAATCCGTGGTACGGACCCCCTTATAATATTTATCTGTATACCAAAGCTGGTTAGCCAACCGCCTGCAGAGCTTAAACTCACGGGAGCTGCAGTGCGAGTCACAGGAAAATTACAGACTTACAGTGCGGCCCCCAAACTGCTTCTGCACACACACACACACACGTATACACACTAACACACTGCCACGTACACACACTAACACACTGTGACATACTTACGCACGGTGACATACTTACACACTGCGACATACACACACGCTAACACACTGTGACATACTTACACACTGTGACATACACACACGCTAACACACTGTGACATACTTACACACTGTGACATACACACACGCTAACACACTGTGACATACACACACGCTAACACACTGTGACATACTTACACACTGTGACATACACACACGCTAACACACTGTGACATACCTACACACTGTGACATACACACACGCTAACACACTGACATACACTTGCTTACACACTGTGACATACTTACACACACTAACACACTGACATACTTACACACACACACTAACATACTTACACACACACACACACACACTAACATACTTACACACACACACTTACTCTCTCACACACACACTCTAACATACTTACTGTCTCTCTCACACACACACACTAACATAATTACACACACTAAATTTTACTTTTCTCTCACACGCTAACATACTTTCTCTTTTACACACACACACCCACACACACACTAACATACTTACACACTAGCATACTCTCTCTCACACACACATATACACACACTCTAACATACTCACACACATACATATACCAACATGCTAACATACTTGTACACACACATGCTCACATGCTAACATAGTAACATACTTGCACACACACATACTCAGACTCACACTTACATACTCACACGAACATACTTACAGAGAGACATACACTCACACACCTCCTACTGCTCTTCTGCTCACCCGTGGTCCTCACTGCTGCCTGCCTCTAAGCGCAGGGAAATGACGTCATGCTCCTGCTCAGTGTGCGGGGACAGAGGCAGCGCCGATCTCCGGCCCAGCGGATTGCTCAGCCCAGGTGAGGTTTGGGGAGCTGCCCTGGGGATCCCCTCACAGGAGCTGATAACAGACATTACAGCTTGCAAAGGGAGGGGTGCAGGAAAGGGAATTTAAAAAAATCGGGGGGACTCCCATGTGTTTCAGAATAGAGGGGGGTGACTCCCATGTGCTTCAGAATAGAGGGGGGTGACTCCCATGTGTTTCAGAATAGAGGGGGGGTGACTCCCATGTGTTTCAGAATAGGGGGGGCTCCCATGTGTTTCAGAATAGAGGGGGGTGACTCCCATGTGTTTCAGAATAGAGGGGGGTGACTCCCATGTGTTTCAGAATAGAGGGGGGGTGACTCCCATGTGTTTCAGAATAAGGGGGGACTCCCATGTGTTTCAGAATAAGGGGGGGACTCCCATGTGTTTCAGAATAGAGGGGGGTGACTCCCATGTGTTTCAGAATAGAGGGAGGGGTGACTCCCATGTGTTTCAGAATAGGGGGGGACTCCCATGTGTTTCAGAATAGAGGGGGGGGTGAGTCCCATGTGTTTCAGAATAAGGGGGGGTGAGTCCCATGTGTTTCAGAATAAGGGGGGGGTGACTCCCATGTGTTTCAGAATAGAGGGGGGGTGACTCCCATGTGTTTCAGAATAAGGGGGGGGGGTGACTCCCATGTGTTTCAGAATAGAGGGGGGGGTGACTCCCATGTGTTTCAGAATAGAGGGGGGGTGACTCCCATGTGTTTCAGAATAGAGGGGGGGGTGACTCCCATGTGTTTCAGAACAGAGGGGGGGTGATTCCCATGTGTTTCAGAATAGAGGGGGGGTGACTCCCATGTGTTTCAGGTTAAGGGGGGTTAGAAACAATCCTAATTTATTTTGCACTAGGCCCGCTGTCCTCCCATCATGTTAACCTCAACAGGAGGGTAGTAGATGGGTTGCGCAGCCTTCCAACAGACTATCATGTATCTATCAGGGTCTGAAGCTTTGGCACTGGTGGGCTAGTCAGTGCCTGGCGCTTCCCGCTCTCACAGGGGCACAAGGATATGGGAGAGGGACTGATCAACATAAACAGGGTTACTTGGCAGCTATATACCCTTGCTACTTGTGATGGGCCCTGCAATCATAGTAAAAATACTGAAATCCATGGTATAGATAACATGGGGGGGGGTAGGGGGGTTCGGCTTTGTTAATTATTATAGGAGTTGTTACGGCGGCCGCTGGACTTTGGCTTATAATATCTCTTTAAATATGTATATGTGTGACGCGGTCACGCAGCTCGTAATCGGTCACCAGTCCCTGCTTTGTGTCACATGACAATTCTGCATTCCCGGAATAACCTTAATTTCTGAGCTGACCCTGGGAAGGAAAATGAGTGGGGAAAGATGTATTACCCCGCGGAAACGATCGGCGCCGTGCTTTGGAGGTGTAACTAGAGGTAGATAACAGGAGGGCGCTCCCATTGTCCCAAAAGCATAAAAATCCCAAACTTCCTGGTAAGCGGCCAGAAATGCGTACAGCCCTGTGCGCACTGCCAGCTGTGTGACCGCACGGATCTTTTCTTGCAGGGCAATGAGCGCCAGGCAGATGGTTCCCCCGTCTGGGTGGGTTACGTATCCCCGGATCCCCCCTATGTCCGTGCGTGAAGCAGAATGCATGCTGTAATCCTCCTGTATCGGAGGGGGTAGGTGAGTGTCCCCCAGGGGCCGGATCCGGAGATCAGAACGACCCCCAAACCCCCGTCGGCCTCTAGTATAACCTTTTCTCCTCCTCGTTCGCAGCAGACGGGCTGAAAATGAATAATACGGAAGTGTTCGTGCCGGACGGCGATGCGGCGGTGGTCTTTTCCGCGCGGGGCCAGAAGCAGCGCTGTCTGTCGGCCGTCGAGCCGCACTTACCCGGCGAGGTGGATTTGCAGGATGAGGCGCTGGACAGGTTTTTAGGGGTGCCCCTGCGGAGACCCCACCAGCTCAGATCCTCCGTCCATGAGAGGGACTCGTTCCGCAGACACAGCTGGGAGCCGGGCAAGCGGCTACAGGAAGCCGACGCGGACTACGACCAGCTCAGGTGCGTTATACAGGTCCGGGCATTGGATGACCCAAGGGGCATTTACCTGCCGACCAGGTCCCTGCTTCGGAGGGGTATAAATAAGAGCAGGTAGAGGGCAGACCCCCGTGACGTGTTCTGCGCATGCTGTCTGCTGTCACCGTCTTTACTTCTGCAAACGGCGGCTTCAGGAAGCAGACGGGATGGATGTGCTGTGTAATCCCCCCCTCTGGGGCAAGTCTGTGTCAGCAACAGACCTACCGGGCTGGTACGTGACCCGCACGCCCGCCCCCTCCACACACACCGCTACTGACATGCAACCCCCCCACCGGTTACCGGGTTAGTGGCCCTTGCAGCCCCTGGTCTGCCCAGGAAGTTGGACAGCTGAGTAAATGGGGGTTCAGCGGGGTAACAAGTCTGTTTAAAGGGCACGGCACGGCTGCAGAGTGGTATTATTAATGGACATGGTGTGACGCCCGGGGTCCGGTGTGGCGCCGGGGGTCCGGTGTGGCCCCGGTTTGTGCACTGGAGGTATCGCTACTTGTATAGAAATCCCCTGTCTGCATCTTTATTGCAGTGTGAGTTTAAAGGGTCTGGATCCAGAAGAAATAGAAGGAAACATGGGGTACCAGAGAGACCCCCGCCGGACCCCCATAATCCGCAGCACAGATGAGATTGAGTCTTTGCTGTCACTGCGGGGAGAGGACATGGAGGTCACGCAAGAGGTGAGGCTTTCTCTGCACTAGTGCTCCGGGTCAGCTTCCTGAGCCCAGGCTGGGAGTCAGATTCACGCATCCACTGCTCATTCAGAGCTAGAGCAGAGTAGCTGCGTGTTTAGTGTCTGACGCGGGGTGGGGAGTCATTAGCGTTTGGAACAGGCCGTCTATTTAAAGAAACCGGTTATGACCGCAGGTACTGGGCCGATGTACCCACAAGCCACACAATGGCCTATTGTTCTGACCCGACTTACACCTGCGGCGGGTACCTGCCAGATACACTGTAACAG
The DNA here is from genome assembly GCF_027358695.1 of Spea bombifrons. NCBI lineage: Eukaryota > Metazoa > Chordata > Amphibia > Anura > Pelobatidae > Spea > Spea bombifrons. The sequence goes on from NC_071095.1 coordinate 22,169,587, forward strand.
AACGTGCCTACTGCACACACCTCGGCCCCAGGAGCTTACAGTCTAGCGGTATAATGGCAGACCCTGTCCCAAGAGCTTACAGTCTAGCGGTATAATGGCAGACCCTGTCCCAAGAGCTTACAGTCTAGCGGTATAATGGATGAATCACTTTGTTGCTATGTCTGAGATGTGGTTACCTGTCCCACCTCCCAGCTTCCTGGTTTCTTTGTCTGTTTTCAGGAACATGCGCGGCGGCTGCAGGCATACCTCTCCTCACAGGCCTACCTCTGCAACCCGCTCTCCAAATCAGTCTCTATGACGGGCATTGATCACACGTACTCCTATCCAGACGGTGAGTCCCGGGGGCCGCAGTGAGCCTGGGAGTGAGGGGTTGGCTACGTGCATTGCTATGGGCTATCCTACAGAGCACCTAGCGTAGTGGAGGGGTATTAGTGCAGCCGTCCTACTAAACATTTTGGTTAAATGTATGACACTTCCACATATTGTCCACCAGGGGGAGCACAAACACCATTTCATTCATTCATTCACTCACTCACGCGGCATTCATTTTCCCCAGCACCGCCGTACATCACTATAAAACACGACCTGCGAATACCCCGGGGTAACATCACTAGGGACCCCCTAAATAACACGTGCTGTGAAAAGAAAGCCCAAGTTCAACCCCACTCTGCTCTTCCGTCTCCGGGTGGCTGTACAGCGCCGTGGAATATGAAGGTGCTATATAAATCTATAAATAATATTATCGGCCTGGTTTTTGGTGTCGAGTGGAGGCCGATTTCCACCCTCAGGCGGTGTTGTTGTGCAGCTCGGAGGGTAATTTGGAAGTTTTTCACAGCGATTTATAAATAGCGCATTAGCCCGAAAGTGTATTTTTAAACCAATGGAACGTTTTCGCTGCCAAGAAACAACCGTTTCCCTGAAATAATACAAGTGGCTGCGCATGCTTACCAGATTTGTCTAGAAACCTAGAACCTTCCCTGGCGTTACCTGCGCTCTCGCCCAGAGGTGGTCTCGAGGGGGCGAGAGGAACAAGTAGCCTTTACGTCCCTTTCAGAAGCTTTACGCTGAATTACCGAGCGGAGAGACTAAGGAGTCCGTGCTGAGCGCTGAGGTCTCTTTGTGTTTCCGCTTAACGTTTATCTGTTAAGAGGAACGTCTCAGGTGGCAACTTCAAGAGCCTAAAATGTTGTTTTTTTTCTCGCAGATGGTACCCTGTACTCACACGGGAGACACCAGGCAAATAGGTAAGAGGTAAAGCTCTTCACACACCTGAGAACATCCCTGGGGGACACGTGTCCCGCTGCGTGAAACACGCAATTACACAACCACGGCAACCTAAGACACGGAGCCTACTCCACGGGATCCCCCGACCGCAGCTCTCCAAACCTCGCCGATTGCGGCCATAAAAGTAGCCGACACGTTTAGGTAGTCTTTGGTTGGTGTTTTTGGAGCCGCACATCTTCAGAAATAACAGGTCGCCTGGCAAAGGTCCACCGGGGTGGGTGGGAAAGCCAACAGGATTATCTGCCGTCTGAACAAATCCCCGCTTTAGTGGTTTATTGGGCTTCCACACTCTCCAGGGCCCTCCGCGCTGGCAGCCGTCCCGGTCATGAGACGGAGATCAGCGTCGCTCCGCTTCACCGGTCTTTTGATCGTCTTGCCCTCGTACAGAAGCCGCCTCCAGACCCGGCTTCTGGTCTCCGATGTTCACCTCGTCTCTTGTCTTCTGTAGGTTAAGCGCCTTGAGCTGCGGAGATATCGATGCCCTGGAGACGGACGAGAAGGAAAACCGGGAAAAAGAAGAGTCTCCGCTGGGGAGGACCTTGAGCTTCATCAGGAAGATGGCTGGTGGCAAGATGAAGGTAGGAAATCATGGATGGTTCCTTGAGGTTCTTGTGGAGGAGACGTCCTCCTGCGTCACCAAGATGGTGGCCCATCAGCTGTGACTTATCAAAATCATTAACCAGTAGGTTGTTGGGCGCTTGTTTTTGGTTAGTCAGTGTATGAGACCGTCTAGAGAGGCGCCAAAGACAGCTGAGTTGTAAGAGGGCCACCCGACATAATCGGTGGACAGCTGTCTATGAAAAACTATTTCTTACATGGACGCAGAGATGTCCCTGGAGATGGCGCCATGGGGTTACGGCCAAGGCTGGTGGGAACTGTTAGCGGCTGATGACGCGTCTCGAGGGCAGAGTACAACTTCCAGAATTATTACAGCAACGTCTCGTCATGTGACAACACAAATATCATTTTTCCAAGGAGCTTACAGTCGGTATATTGGCAGACTCTGTCCCAAGGAGCTTACAGTCTATCGGTATAATGGCAGACCCTGTCCCAAGGAGCTTACGGTCTAGCGGTATAATGGGAGACCCTGTCCCAGGAGCTTACAGTCTAGCGGTATAATGGGAGACCCTGTCCCAAGGAGCTTACGGTCTAGCGGTATAATGGGAGACCCTGTCCCAGGAGCTTACAGTCTATCGGTATAATGGCAGACTCTGTCCCAAGGAGTTTACAGTCTAGCGGTATAATGGCAGACCCTGTGCCAAGGAGCTTACAGTCTAGCTGTATAATGGCAGACCCTGTCCCAAGGAGCTTACAGTCTAGCGGTATAATGACAGACCCTGTCCCAAGGAGCTTACAGTCTAGCGGTATAATGGCAGACCCTGTCCCAAGGAGCTTACAGTCTAGCGGTATAATGGCAGACTCTGTCCCAAGGAGCTTACAGTCTAGCGGTATAATGTGAGACCCTGTCCCAAGGAGCTTACAGTCTAGTGGTATAATGGGAGACCCTGTCCCAAGAGCTTACAGTCTAGTGGTATAATGGTAGACCCTGTCCCAGGAGCTTACAGTCTAGCGGTATAATGGCAGACCCTGTCCCAGGAGCTTACAGTCTAGCGGTATAATGGCAGACCCTGTCCCAGGAGCTTACAGTCTAGCGGTATAATGGCAGACTCTGTCCCAAGGAGCTTACAGTCTAGTGGTATAATGGTAGACCCTGTCCCAGGAGCTTACAGTCTAGCGGTATAATGGCAGACCCTGTCCCAGGAGCTTACAGTCTAGCGGTATACTGGGAGACCCGTTTGTTGTACCTGTTGGCAGGTGGGGCATGTTCCGCATGCGCGGAGAAGATTATTGGTAATAAGAGGCAGTTACCCCAAGTGCCCTGTTGGGTTTGCCGTGTGGCAGCCCCTCTCGCTCGGCTCTTGGCAGGGAGTTGCATCAGCCTGACTTCAGAGATGAGGCATTTCCTGTCTGTCCGTTATTCTCAGGCTGAGATGCTCGTTACTCATACAGCGTGACTTGTTCCCTCAGTGAATCCCAGAGAGAGGTGTGTGTGTGGGGGGGGCTCGGGGAATTTCATCATTGCTGGAATGCCGAGCAGTGCCGGTACTACTCATTTACCTGCAGATTATTAGCAGGCTTACACATTTACCTCCTTTCCCTGCTCTCTTTAACCTCTGCCCCCCTCTCTTCTTTTATACCTAATTTCACCCCCATTCTTCTCTCCCAGCATCCCGCTCTCCTCTGCTCCCCCTTTACCCCAGCATCCCGCTCTCCTCTGCTCCCCCTTTACCCCAGCATCCCGCTCTCCTCTGCTCTCCCTTTACCCCAGCATCCCGCTCTCCTCTGCTCTCCCTTTACCCCAGCATCCCGCTCTCCTCTGCTCCCCCTTTACCCCAGCATCCCGCTCTCCTCTGCTCCCCCTTTACCCAAGCATCCCGCTCTCACCTGCTCTCCCTTTACCCCAGCATCCCGCTCTCCTCTGCTCTCCCTTTACCCCAGCATCCCGCTCTCCTCTGCTCTCCCTTTACTCCAGCATCCCGCTCTCACCTGCTCTCCCTTTACCCCAGCATCCCGCTCTCACCTGCTCTCCCTTTACCCAAGCATCCCGCTCTCACCTGCTCTCCCTTTACCCCAGCATCCCACGTGTTGCAGGCGGTGGGCTGCCTTTTTGCTCACACACACATCATGTTCCCAGATTCTGTTTAAATGCCCTCTGCGGCTGGCGGTTAGCGATATACGGACCACCCGGCAACCTTACTCTCCTTCTCGGCCCAGAAGCTTACAATCTAACAATAACTTAGGTTTGATTGACGTCTCCCCTCATCTCCCTCCCTCTGCTGTTTGATGTGCTTTCCCAGCTTTCTATCTCATGAAAACAGTTGCCGGTTGGCAGGAAGTGAGTCCGGGGGGACGCAGGAAGTGAGTCCGGGGGACGCAGGAAGTGACCGGGTTCCTCCATGCTAGAAACATAGACAGCGAGCTGTGCGCCTGGCGGCTGCCTCCTGACGGAGGACCCGGTTATAAAGCTGTGACGCCCCTTTATCTGCCCCTTACAGGCATGTGTGTCGTCAGCCCGTGTAACGTGTATATATGGCACATATAACCCGTGACGCAGCAGAGTACCGCGTGTACATGAGTATTGTGTGTGCGACGTAGCGATAAGTACAGGCGGAGACGCCAGCCTCTGCAGGGACTTGTGGCGGATGTGATATGAAGCCCCGCGTCAGCTGTGATGGTTTCCCTTTTACGCCGCGCAGCGCTGAGTACATTGCCTCTCCCTCGCTCTCTATATGTATATACATACAGGAAAGCTGTGCATCCCCGTATAGATCAAACCTTTCGTACACCACTCTCCCTCTCGAGTCTCTCGCCTTCTGTAGCCCTCCTCGTTATCATCCTCATCCTCCCCTTCATCCTCCTTTCTCTCTCTATCCTTCCTTCCTTTCTCTCTCTATCCTTCCTTCCTTTCTCACCTGCTTTCCCTCCTCGCCATTTCGTGTCTTCTCTCCTCTCCATGAATTAAAGGTCCTTCCTTTTTTTACTCCTCTCCTCTTTGGTCACTACTGCTCCTTTATTTAGTGTCTGCCCTCCTCTCCCTGCCAATGTTTTATTCTGCCCTCCTCCTCTCCCCTTTCTACCTGTTCCCACACACTCGGTTGCTATGACAGTACAACATGTTAGTCTGGGTTATTTGTGAACATGCGCGTGTGTGTGTGCGGGGGGTGTGTGTATGGGGGGGGTTGTGGGGGGGTTGTATCGGAGTCCATTATCACACACCCTCCCTTCAACACCTGCAATGGCCTCCATTCCAATAGCGCATCATATCTTGGTTTTACCCTTCGCGGCTCCCACCGATGTGATACAGGACGGGATTAAAGCACAGGGCCCTGTGTACCGGTGGGATAAAGGACAGAGCTCGGGCCCCGTGTACCGGTGGGATAAAGGACAGAGCTCGGGGCCCCGTGTACCGGTGGGATAAAGGACAGAGCTCGGGGCCCTGTGTACCGGTGGGATAAAGGACAGAGCTCGGGGCCCCGTGTACCGGTGGGATAAAGGACAGAGCTCGGGCCCCGTGTACCGGTGGGATAAAGGACAGAGCTCGGGCCCCGTGTACCGGTGGGATAAAGGACAGAGCTCGGGGCCCTGTGTACCGGTGGGATAAAGGACAGAGCTCGGGGCCCCGTGTACCGGTGGGATAAAGGACAGAGCTCGGGCCCCGTGTACCGGTGGGATAAAGGACAGAGCTCGGGCCCTGTGTACCGGTGGGATAAAGGACAGAGCTCGGGGCCCTGTGTACCGGTGGGATAAAGGACAGAGCTCGGGGCCCTGTGTACCGGTGGGATAAAGGACAGAGCTCGGGGCCCTGTGTACCGGTGGGATAAAGGACAGAGCTCGGGCCCCGTGTACCGGTGGGATAAAGGACAGAGCTCGGGCCCCGTGTACCGGTGGGATAAAGGACAGAGCTCGGGGCCCCGTGTACCGGCGGGATAAAGGACAGAGCTCGGGGCCCCGTGTACCGGTGGGATAAAGGACAGAGCTCGAGGCCCCGTGTACCGGTGGGATAAAGGACAGAGCTCGGGCCCCGTGTACCGGTGGGATAAAGGACAGAGCTCGGGCCCCGTGTACCGGTGGGATAAAGGACAGAGCTCGGGGCCCCGTGTACCGGAAGGATAAAAGACGGAGCTCGGGGCCCCGAGTACCGGTGGCATAAAGGACAGAGCTCAGGCCCCGTGTACCGGAAGGATAAAAGACAGATAGATTAGGTTTAAGGGATACTTCCACCTAAACCTGTCTGTGTTGAGCCAGACCACAATATCACATCGCACACCAGCCCGGCCGTGACTTTAAATCACACAGTGGCCTTTGCCCAGAGGTGTAGATTGCAAGCTCTTTGGCTTTCTCCAGGGCCCTTGCATGGCTTTTTGTGCCGCTCGCTCAGCTGTCTCAGTCGTGGGCGGTGGAGAAATTGCTCCGTTCCTATAATTAGGCGTTGGAACAGACTGATGATGTCATGGTCTGTGACTCGGGGAAGGAATGTATGGATTAACCCCTCGGTGGTAGAAAACCCTCTCGCTGTATTCATCGACTACACTGCGGGGGGCGCCTGCTCACTGCATGCGAGGACATCCCTGAGCAGCTTAACCTGAACGGGGCATTAATGGGGATTAACAGCCTGGATGTGGATTATAGGAATTGTAGTCATGGCCATCCGATGTTTCTCCATCTGAGTGACATCATCGCCATTAACCTTTCCCTGACCGGTCCCTCTGGGAGCCCAGCTCCATATTTCAGTAGCCTGGACTGGATATCCCAAGTTCCACCATGATTAACCCTTTAATGAAAAGAGGGATCTAACATCTGGTCTCCACACCGGGATGTAATAATGTGAAGGTGTCTTTACACGGCTGGGATTGGGCATCCTGTTCATGTCTGTTATGGTTCTAAACGCCCAAGATGCTCAGCCAGTGGGTTCCCCTCTCCTGTCTCCCTTTTTGCCCCCCGTGGCCCGGGCACATGGCTGGACCGGTCTGTCTCGCCTCTGCAGATTAGACATGGATGGCTGGCGGGAGGCCACGTCAGCAGTCTGAACTGCCGGCCCCTCCAGTGTTTGTGTAAGAACCCCTTCCACACCCTGGCACGGTGTGGCCCACTTACCCCCGCTGCAAGCCACAGAATGTGATGGGGGCAGGTCCCCCGCCCCAAAAAGATTTCTAATAGGCCGTTGGCGAGGAATGCCAGGAAATGGCTTATTTGCCCATTTTTACTTTGTTTCGCCTGTGGCGCAGAGGGGAGGAATAAAACCTTTGCTGGGAATGTTAGCGAGTGTCTCCGGATACATTGTTGCAGAAGATTGTTATTTGTTGACGAGAGGCTTGCAATTATCGGAGATAAATAAACAGAAGTTACCCTAACAGCACAGGCTTCCTCTACGAGCTCCTAACGTTCTAAAGCGTTCTAAATGGCTCTTATACGGGCATCACCGGTCCAGCCCCGGCCCTCTGACATGTTGGTTGGCGGGGTTCGTGTCTGAACAGGAGGATTGGGCACAGGTCAGACCTTCCAAGTGTCCCTGATTTTGGTAAGTCCCTCTTTGGTCCCCAGATGTTCCCCTTTTTTCTAGATACATAATTGGGGCTTTTAGGGCTGCAGAACCCTGCGATCCCCTCATACCCAGCAAACATTCTGACCTCCTAGAAAAAGAGGCATCAGGGGGGAGAGAGACGGGATTAGGGGCGAGATAGGTACCTTGTGTGCCTATCTCACCTGTAATCTTGTGTCTTTCCTCCCCTTCCTCGATGTCGGTTGCCATGGTAATTGCAATGTTTGTGTGATGGAGTCTCACTGATCGCCTCACCTCATAGGCATGAGGTACGGGGAAGCCCGTTTTTTTTTTTTTTAATGAGTATTATTTTTATTATTTTTTTAATGATCAGATGAAATGTTTTGGGGTTTTTTGGGGATTTTTTGTGTGTATTTTGCAGAATTGCATTTATTATAATGAGCGCAGACTCCTCTGAATGGAGGTAATGAGTACCCGGCACAGACCAGCAGCTGGATGCGGAGGTTAAGGGTTGGCATAATTTCCGCTGCGAGCACAATGGCAGCGCTCTCTCTGCCGTACGGGATTCCTCCAGTATAGCTTGGACCCTGCTCCCCGCCGCGCGGATCAAACAAAAAAAATCCAAACGCCAAAATATTTCGTTTTTCCTCCCCGTGAAATCCACTCGGAAAAAGTCTCACGGCTTAACGATTTAATATCTAGAAAATGCATTATTTTCATTCATGACAATTTTTTATTTTTTTTTATAATTTCTGAATTTTATATTTTGGACCCCCTCCCAAATGCACGACATGGTTTTGGATCGTGTGCTCCAGGAGCCAGGGACTCCTGTGTGTTGGCAGGTCCCTTCTTTCTCTGGGGTGGAATAATAGTTTGTCACAGCAGCTGTGGCATGTGCACACAGACTGGTCAGGCCAGGCACCCCACCCCCTCTGCTGGTAGTAGGATGAGAGAGGCAAGCTTTGGGAGGATGGGGGTGGAGGAGGTTTGGTTTTGAATAATATCAGCCTCTCCGAGGCTCTGACTTCCTGTGAATAAGTGTTGCCAGTTCGTGCTTCTCGCTCTGTCTCCCCGAACCCAAACCAGCGAGAGCCCCTGGATCCGCAAACTGAAGGGGGTGCATAGTCGGGGGCCGCACAGTCAGGGGCCACGCACTCGCTGATACCCCGGGGAATATGTCTCGGATTGAGTCCTTTTCAAAAGCTCGGATTGAACGCACAAAGGAGATCGCTCTGAAGGTCAGTCTGGTTTAATTCCTGGGGTTTTTGTTTTATTTTTATTTTAATTCTTGCCCCGCGTCGTTAACCTGCCTCAAGCCGCTTCGGAGAGTCACGTACGGGAAAGGGGCGAACGTGGTGGGAGATGGGAAACGGGTGGGTCCCGGCGAGGAGGAAGCTTGGGTCGGAGAGCAGGGATTCCCCATTGTGTCTTCATTGTTCGACCTTGTGAGCGGCGCACCATTGCCATCTGTCAGCGCCGTTAACTATTTCCCTCCCCGTGGGACCGCAGATACATAAAGGGTTAAAGGAAGCCAGTACTGCCCCCGTGGGTTACCAAGTAGCGGCTGCACCTTTTAGCCCCAGAGCGGTCCCACGTGCCCCCTGCTTCCCGCAGTCGCTTGCCGTGGTAGTTGAAGCTATTTTTGGCTGCCCCCGGTACAGGCGTCCGCGCCCCCTCTCCGTCACTTACAGCCCCGCGCGCCACGGCCGGACCCCACATCAGCAGTATTACTGGTCACGTGGACCCTCGCCCCGGGGCAGTTACGAGGAGACAGAACACAATGACTTTGGCCCTAGCAGAAGGGGCAGATACACGGGCTGCAACGCTCACTTGGGCACTTACTAATAGTAGTGGGGCAGTTATCTTGTAAGATTGGAGGCTGGTACGGCGGGGCAGTTATTTTGTAAGATTGGAGGCTGGTACGGCGGGGCAGTTATTTTGTAAGATTGGAGGCTGGAACGGCGGGGCAGTTATGTCGTCACATTAGAGGCTGATGTGAGATCCGAGGCTGATGTGAGATCCGAGGCTGGCGCGATCTGCCCCGTCCCTGCTGTTGTGAGATGATACGCTGGCAGTTTGTTGCCCCGGCCCCCCGTGCTGTCTGCACTCACATTCCACGTCTGCGGGCGCAGCGCCAGCGAGCTGGAGAGAGATTTTGAAACTTTCTGTACGTTAAGTGATGCGTAACGTTGCTGGCAGCCGCCCCGCGTCACACGCACCAGATCCGCACCGCTCCGTCTCCCGGCCCCCAGACTTACCCTGATAACAGACCCCCCAGCATCCGCTGCCGCGTTACAGCGCCCGCGTCTCAAAACACGTGGGAATAAAGGGTTAACGTGGCAGTTCTGTTATTTGGTGGGAGGCAGCGCGCCGTTTCCTGCCCTGGAAATGTTTTTACTGCCTGGAAAGTTGAGCAGACGGAGTACAGCTGCCGGGGTCTCAATTATCCACGTAATTCCACTCCCATTCTACACAAAGGGCTCGCTGTGCGGCTCCCCTGCCATCCATCAAAGTGAACTTCTAGGACTATTGCTTGAAAGCGTAGTGCATGCATGGAACAGTGCCCCAGTGGAGGAGGCAGAGGCTGATAAAAGTTGGGATCTGTTTTTGAAACAAAGCATGAGACCAGATAGCCTTATTTTTTTTAGATTGGGGGGGTCTGAAAGGAAAATCTGTCTTTTGAAGGTTAAAAGACGTGTTTTATCGGTTCCTCCTGGTGACATCTTCAAAGTAAGAAAGTGGGGGAAGCAAATCTCCCTTGCGCTTCCCCTTGAGCACTTCCTGCTGTTAGACCGTGACAGGAAATGAGACGTGCAATGTCTAATTGCTTCCCCCAGTTACACGTTTGTCAGGATTCCAAATTTTCTTTAGAAATAACCAGAATGTTGTGCGTTAGAAAAGAAAGATGTGGCTGAGCATTGTGAGAATTGCAGTCCACTGGAACTGGGCTGTGAAGGTGCGATTGCATAAGAAAGACAGATTCCCCGGCCCAGTGAAAGGGGCCGGGGCAGCGGAGAGGCTCCATCTCCGCAGGTGCTCACATAGCCTCGGGGTATTAGAGGGCAGGTGCCGGGCTAATGCTTGATTCACAAGTCTCTATTGGAACGGCGCCACAGAATGAGTCGGTGTCACTGGTGCCAAGAGAGAGAAAATGGGTTACTGGCAGACTCGCTCTTATTTCTAGGAACCAGAAAGTCCCTGCAAGAATACAATGCAGAGGAGATATGACCTCCCAGCAGAGGTGGTAATAATTAGGGACAGTCTCCCGTGAGCTGGTACCTGCTTGCTGGCGGCATCTATGTACTGATAGAGGGGTGTTGGGCTGATCTGCCGGTACCGATTGCGTGTCCGCCAGTCACACAGGTACCAGGGAGCTGTATCCCAGGATGCAATGTGCGGTCGCTGGGCTGGGGTGGGCCCCTCCACAGGGACTCCCATTACACGGCGCCTGGTGCAGTGTCAGGATTTAATCCGGATTTATTAAATATCCCTCTAATGAGAGAATAATGGCGGATTACAGATCCCCCGAGAGCCCTCACCTCCCGGCGCGACCTCCAATCCGATTACTATCCCAAGAAACGCGAGCCTCCAAACTACTAACGCGACGGCTGGAACATCAGACTCCGGATTCCCGGAGCCCGCCGAGGTTCCAACAAATCGGGGGTCTTGGATCTGCACAGCTGCGATCAGCCAGCTGGCACTACGGCAGCTGCAAGCAAATGTATAGATCAAAAAATTATGGAAGAGGGATTTACTGTAACTCCGCCCCCTCTGTGACATCAGCACCCACCCTGCATGCAAATTAACTTCTTTATATTTGACTGTTCACCATGGCACGGGTTTGTCTGGGAGACGTGACCCCTCCAGGGGCATTACTGAGGGACGTTTCAGCCACGGCCCCCACAACACGCGGGGGTCCCGATAAATGGGTTAATTTACTCCAAACCTCACAGCGGCCTCCCTCTCTACCCAAACGGGAAGGTTCATGTTATACCGGGGGCTGCATGGACCCCAATATTTGTAAACCCTGAGTGCCAGGCAGCACTGTGGCTTAATGTGTTTTTAGCAGAGGGTAGTAAATAACGGAGCAGTCTTCCAGTGGAACTGGTAATGACCAAACACGACAATAGCATTGCATTGCTCAGCTGCCCCCGGGGCAATTCCTCTCCCTCACTGAGGTGCCATTGTTTTGACATGAAAGGGGAGAGACTCAGACAGTCTTTGTCTTGAACCTGTGCTGGGGGGAAGGGGAAACGGCAGAGGAAGTGCGATTACTGCAAGCAGCTGATTCATAACCCAACTACTAATGTTCATGCCTGCCCCATGCGCTGCTAGAATAGGAGACCCTGTGCCAAAGAGCTTACAGTCTAGCGGTATAATGGCAGACCCTGTCCCAAAGAGCTTACAGTCTAGCGGTATAATGGCAGACCCTGTCCCAAGGAGCTTACAGTCTAGCGGTATAATGGCAGACCCTGTCCCAAGGAGCTTACAGTCTTGCGGTATACTGGCAGACCCTGTCCCCAGGAGCTTACAGTCTAGCGGTATAATGGCAGACCCTGTGCCAAGGAGCTTACAGTCTAGCGGTATAATGGCAGACCCTGTGCCAAGGAGCTCACAGTCTAGCGGTATAATGGCAGACCCTGTGCCAAGGAGCTTACAGTCTAGCGGTATAATGGCAGACCCTGTCCCCAGGAGCTTACAGTCTAGCGGTATAATGGCAGACCCTGTGCCAAGGAGCTTACAGTCTAGCGGTATAATGGGAGACCCTGTCCCCAGGAGCTTACAGTCTAGCGATATAATGGCAGACCCTGTCCCAAGGAGCTTACAGTCTAGCGGTATACTGGCAGACCCTGTCCCAAGGAGCATGCAGTCTAGCGGTATACTGGCAGACCCTGTCCCAAGGAGCTTACAGTCTAGCGGTATACTGGCAGACCCTGTCCCAAGGAGCTTACAGTCTAGCGGTATACTGGCAGACCCTGTCCCAAGGAGCTCAGCACATTAGGCTACCTAGTTGAGGGTTATTTCTGGGACGGGTCTCCGTTGGTCTGGGTTCCCGTCCCTGCACCCACAGACTGTATAAACGGCTGTGTCACGGGTCACGAGTCTCCTGATTGTGCAATCTCCGTGTTCGGAGTGAGATGATCAGCGCGTCTCAGGAACCCTCTGGCTGCTTCCTGAGTTTCACCGGGTCGCGCAGGATCATCTCAGTCCAACCCGCACGCAGTACAAAAGGCCCTGGGAATCATTAACTGAAACGATGGTCGGGGATGGCCGCCCATGGATAATGTCATTGAGGAGTCTTTCCCGCTCCCCCCAGCTCCCATCATTCGGATGCATTGTCGTTCTAACAAAGGCTTTTGTAGCCTGACGGGCGCCACGTGGAGAGCCGGCGCTCCTTCCAAAGGGTTCATCGTCTTCATTGATGTTGCGCATTCAAACAAAACTTCCATTTGGACCACGTTCTAAAGAAGAGTTATCCCGAAACATGTCTAGATTGACACGGAGATCTAGTGATCCCACTTTATAGATCCCTGGTGAGATCTCCCCTAGAGTATTGTGATATATGGACCAGGAGGACACAGAGCTAGTGCTCACTGGGGTGGCTGCTGTATATGGGGATCGTGAGTTGTAGACACTATGAAGCTGCCACCCCCGACACGCCAAACCAGCCAACGGGGGGCAACATAAGATGTGAAGACTCCCTGCGCTCCGCGGACTGAGAGGCTCTTGAAGGAGACTTATGTGTCACAAGTAGCTTCACAAAGAAAATGCGTTTCACAAACAGCCGTGCGATGGAAGCACTCGTGTGCGAAACGCGTCCGGTGTTTTTTTATATCTTTGTTTTGAGCCTCTCTCTCCGTTCATCGAGTGCAGGGAATACCTATTCTCTCTTCTCTTTCTCTACCAATATGTCAGCGTTCTCTATTGTAACAGCGCTATGGCATATAACTGGGGCCGTCCGGTGAGCTGTACAGAGCGGGGATCGGTATCAGCCAAGGGGCCCGTCCGGTGAGCTGTACAGAGCGGGGATCGGTATCAGCCGAGGGGCCGTCCGGTGAGCTGTACAGAGCGGGGATCGGTATCAGCCGAGGGGCCAGTCCAGCGAGCTGTACAGAGCGTGGATCGGTATCAGCCGAGGGGCCGTCCGGTGAGCTGTACAGAGCGGGGATCGGTATCAGCCGAGGGGCCGTCCGGTGAGCTGTACAGAGCGGGGATCGGTATCAGCCGAGGGGCCAGTCCAGCGAGCTGTACAGAGCGTGGATCGGTATCAGCCGAGGGGCCGTCCGGTGAGCTGTACAGAGCGGGGATCGGTATCAGCCGAGGGGCCGTCCGGTGAGCTGTACAGAGCGGGGATCGGTATCAGCCGAGGGGCTGTCCGGTGAGCTGTACAGAGCGGGGATCGGTATCAGCCGAGGGGCCGTCCGGTGAGCTGTACAGAGCGGGGATCGGTATCAGCCGAGGGGCTGTCCGGTGAGCTGTACAGAGCGGGGATCGGTATCAGTCGAGGGGCCGTCTGGTGAGCTGTACAGAGCGGGGATCTGTATCAGCCGAGGGGCCTGTCAGTTGTACAGAGCGGGGATCGGTGTCAGCCGAGGGGCCTGTCAGCTGTACAGAGGACGGTGTTAGACTTGGCGCTGCTGGCCCCGCTTACTGACGGCGTCTGTATGATGCTTGTATGTAATCCCTCTGCGTCCACACCCTGCCACTTCCTTCCTCTGCACTCACTTTCACTCATGACATCACGTATCGAATGATCTCATTTAATACACTGAGGAGAGAGCTGTTCAGAAAGGACCCCCTCCACAGCTTAATGCCCCCTGGAGGGGCAGGGACTCTAAGAATGGCTTTAAAGGAAAAGGCTGCATGTCCAAGGCGGCCCCTGGAGTCTGAGATAGAAAATCCATCATCCGAATGTGTTACAGAGAAGGGAACTCGCCGCTGGCGGCGGCGGGGAAGCCTCTCCCCAAAGGTCAGGATCCCCTGGGGGTTCCTGCGCATGCCGAGTACCTTTCAGATGTGGCAGCCAGGAATATGGTTAACTCAATAAATGATGCACCCCTGCCTCCCCGATCTCTGTGCTGCCGGCCACTTGTCCCGACATCTCAGTGTTCCCTATGGCCAGAGAGATCCTTTTATTTTAGGGGGTGTGGTTAGAGGCATGGCTGGAGGCGGGGTCATTTGTGTAACTAAGTGGGGCATTTAGAAGAATAATGGGGTTTATTTACCCCTTTAGATTTATAAAGCCATTCCCTGCTGTTTCTATACACATTATCGGGGCTTTTAGGGCTGTAGAGCCCTGCGATCCCCTCATACCCAGCAAACATTCTGAGCTCTTAGGAAAGAAAGGACATTTGGTAGGTATGCTTTTTTTTATATTACGTTACATGTGGATTGGCGTAATCCACGTGGCGCTCATGCGTGTTGTATGACAGGATATAGCTGGATTTAAAGCTGCTGTCCCACTTACTCTGCTGAATGCACACAATTACACACAGTAGCACCTTGACACACGCTAACACACACAGTAACATATTAACATGCACACACAGACTAATACATACAGTAACATAGTTTGTACAGTTAACCCATTGCTCTCCTGCCGAACACTAGGTGTCGAGAAGCGATTCCTGGTCACCATGGCGACCTGGGGTTTGTCGGGCCCTGGCCTGTTATGTGATAGGTTGTTCCCGTAGATAGATTGTTAATTATTTGTGTTGTTTCACGCGAGGAGAGAATAACGCGGCTGCGGGTATTCGCTAGAGACTGCTGGTAACGGTCTTGTGTAAGTGGGACGGCAGCTTTAATGTCGAAGCGGGAGGTCAGCAATGAGCTCCAATAGGCTGTATGGGAGGTTAATGAATAACCCGGCTCCGGGGCTGTTTGGGGTAGTTGTGAGCGGCAGGAATGTGATTAAAGTGATCTTATCTGCAGGAATTTCCCCGCTCAGGACTGAAGGAGCGGGAGGATGGGGCTCATGGGGCAGACCTGTGACCCCACCTCGTGTCGGGTATGAGCGTCCCAGTGCGATTGCACTATGGGGGTTACGCAATCACTGTTAACTGCTTGCCTGCTACATCTTGGTGCATGCTTACTGTTATGAGGGCATATCCACAGTAGATGCATGGAATTTGTGCCTGGCAGAGGTGGTATTGGTTTACGGGGGTCCGTGCTGCAGTAGAGGAGGAATAGGTTACACGTTCTCTGTGCACGTCTGGTTAATGTAATGACTCCGGTAGGGTGTCTGGTGCCTTCATCATCAGAGGCTGTAATTACATGTACCGCGGCCTCCGATAACATGATTATAAACTTCCCGACACCCACCACACACACACGTATTATGAAAGTGGGAGGTGTGGGGTGGAAAAACTACGCCTTGCCCCTCGACTCTGACGAATCTGTGCTTATAACCTTGCGCAAACTACCAGCTATCCTGATTTTAAATGTCCAGTCACCAGGGTTAAGGCCGTCAATGGCTCTTTAAATGGGGTAGAATGTTAAATACTCGTTAAATGTCATTATAGGCAGAAAAAATGAGATTTTCAAAACATGAAGGATTTAATCATTCTGGGTGCCTGTGGAACCCGGGCTCAACATCTGTACAAGGGCACCTTAATCCAGCTTTCCCCCGCAAAGCAGCCCCCGGGCTCGGCAGGCGGCCCCCGGGCTGGGCGATTACTCACTATCCTGTAGCAGGAAGTAGCGCTTGTTTCCTCTTTCACCCAGAAACCGCGGCACTCGGATGATTGTTACCCAACCTTCCCCAGCGCCCTGTCCTTTAATTCCTATAGATCAGCCTTATTAAACAATCTTACGGTGGCCATGGCCTGGCCTAAGAGCTTGCAGTCTTTCAGATTGCTTGCATTCAGCCCCCGCTGTGTGAGGTCGAGCTATGATGTCATACAGGAAAATCCAGTCCATGGGATGAGGCATGAGTCACCTTGATGCATACTGAGTCGATAACGACCTCTATAGTGACCTTTCTCACCCGGAATACCCCCATCAAAAAGGCACAGCAGCGGGGCCCCTCTGCTAAATACCCCAACGCTAGGCTGCGCCGAGGCAAGCGCACAGGGCATTAGCTGTGCCCTAAAGGGTTAATGGTGCGATATTTGGAGAGCGCTGGTTCTATACGTATCCGTCTCCTCTCCCCCCGTATCTGCAGAGATGTTCGGAGGCGAGGGCCGCCCCCTGGCAGAGTTTGAGGGTTGTCATGGTTATCTGTAGAGAAGTAGTGGGGAGAATCCGATAATGCAGCATTTACCCGGAGATGCAGCAACAGGCAGGACACCGCAGCCCCTCCATCAGCGCCTCCGCCCGGGGCGACATCGCCCCTCGGACCATGAGCTGGAGGGGCAAGAGGCAGTATGAGCGGGCCGCTGCCCTCCAGGTGCGTGATTCAAGCACGGCTGCTGGTTTTAAGGGACGCCTGGAAAGATGGGGGGAATGTGAAGTGGGTTAATGGGGGGTACTCCCAGCAGAGGTGATTCAGTTCAAAAGTTAAGAGCAGGAAAGAAGGGGGCATGTTGGGTGCGGAGAGGGGGCTGCTACTCGCCTCTGTAGGAATGGAGGATTCTGGGAGCTGCCGCTGACCCCGGTCTCTGCTTATTTTCTTTTTTAGAACAAAGAGAAAGAGAAGATGAAGGAGGCGAAGGAGAAGGACACCAGATACACCAACGGGCACCTCTTCACCACCATCACCGTGTCGGGCACCACCATGTGCTTCGTGTGCAACAAAAGCATCACCGCCAAGGAGGCTCTCATCTGCCCCAGTAAGTGCTGCCTCCGGGCGTCACGCAGAGCACACACGTGTGCGTGTACAGCTGTATCAAGTGTTTGGGAAGGGAAGCCGTTACACCGCTGAGAGGTTAGTGCGTGTGCAAGGCTGGCTGGGAGCGTGCGCACGAACGCTCGCGCGCTCTTACGGAGCCTGTGCCGGCGACAGATGCATTCCTCTGTGTTACGATAGGTCCGGGCCGGCATCTGCGTGATGAAAAAGCCACAAATGTCTCGGAACCTCCAGGACGTCACCGCGGATTTACGGGGCAAGCTGTAGTTTAGGGTCTGGGCTGCCGGGGGGGGGGGCTGTTTGATGCGTGCTACTGGGCCAGCGCTGGAGATAAAAGCCATCTGCGGCAGGTCCTCTGTCTGCATATATCTGACTGCCGGGGTTAGATAGAGGGGAGTGCAGTGGGATTATCACACAATTCGACATCACCGTCCCACCGCTGACCCCACCGTCCCGCCGCTGACCCCACCATCCCACCTGTGCAAAGCAGCCGCCTATTCAGCTTTTCCTGCCAACGCAGGCTCCCCCAGAACATGCTGTGCCGAACCAGATGAACGCGTCCAGAAATGTGTCTAAAAACACCCTCTGCCCCCTCCCCACCCCCCACCATCTCCAAATACATAGTTACAGGACTCCGTCTCCTGTGTAACGTTACCAACCATTTCACATAATCATTCGCAAGATGTTTGTTTAGATCTAGTGATCCTTCTTTATAGATCCCTGGTAAGATCTCCCTGGAGTATTGTGACCAGTTCTATAGAGCGGATCTCCATGAGGACACAGAGAGGTAGCGTGTGAGGTATATAGAGACCCTGGCGTCTGTGCGTGGCATGCGTGTACATGGATCTAGTTGGGGTATCGGGGGGGTGGGTGTTCTACAGTTTCAGCGAGGAACCCCCCCCCCCGGCAGCTGTTCCACCTGGATTATGCGTCTCCGGCACCAACAGCTGCTGCAGATCTCCGCGTGTTACTGGACTCCACATCTGTCCAGAACAGCAGCTGCCGTAACGTGAACAGACTACACACGCTACACCCCTGCCTGTCTACACTGCCCCCCCGTACCCACAACTCCCCCTGTACCCACAACTGCCCCCGTACCCTCAACTGCCCCCTACACACAACACCCCCTGTACCCACAACCGCCCCCCTACACACAACACCCCCTGTTCCCACAACACCCCCCGTACCCACAACTGCCCCCCGTACCCACAACCGCCTCCTACACACAACACCACCTGTACCCACAACTGCCCCCTACACACAACTCCCCCCCGTACCCACAACCGCCCCCCTACACACAACACCCCCTGTACCCACAACTGCCCCCATACCCACAACTGCCCCCTGTACACACAACACCCCCCTGTACCCACAACTGCCCCCTACACACAACACCCCCCTGTACCCACAGCTGCCCCCTACACACAACACCCCCTGTACCCACAACACCCCCCATACCCACAACTGCCCCCTGTACACACAACACCCCCCTGTACCCACAACTGCCCCCTACACACAACACCCCCCGTACCCACAACCGCCCCCTACACACAACACCCCCTGCCCCCCTACACACAATACCCCCTGTACACAGAATCATCTCAGTGTCTGTCTCTTTTTAGTGTTGGGTTGAGTGTCATTAATATTGTGTATCTCGCTGTGTTGGTGACGGGGTTTGTGTGTTTGTGTCACAATGTAGTGTGAGCGGGGGGGGGGGTTGCTGGGGTACTTATTTCTAAAATTATCCATATAGTTTAAAGCAGGGGGGGAAGCTGCAGGGGCATTTACTGTGGCAGTCATTTTGTTCTTGCCATGAGTTTATTTACTGAACCCCAAAAATGATTTCATGCTCTAGGGCCGTTAGACTGGGCTTGCGCTCTCTTACAGAACAGCGTTCAGAATTTAAGTGCAAGCTCTTTGGTCTATAGAGCGTAGAGGGGCCCGCGTCTGGCACAGTGTAACGGCTCTGCTTCGAGGTCAGATTCATTCGATATATTTTCCCCCCGAATAGCTGTGAATTTGGCCGTGTGGGTTTAACCCTTTGTCCACGGTCACACTTAACCACGTTTTCCAGGGAGCCAGTCTCATCTGTCACAGGCAGCGCCACGCGTGTCAGGAGAGGGACAGTGAGGCTCTGATGTGACAGTGACATGTTTAAGGGCCAATCCCTCCCGGGGCCACCATGCACTTATAAGCATGATGTGCGTTGTTGGCGATTTTCGGGGCACATCCCTCGGAGAGCTGGCGATTTATTGGGGCAGATCCCTCAGAGCGCTGGCGATTTATTGGGGCAGATCCCTCGGAATGCTGGCGATTTATTGGGGCAGATCCCTTGGATCGATTTATCGGGGCAGATCCCTCGGAGCGTTGGCGATTTATCACCCTCCGTAGGTTTAGCTCATGATTTGATGACATGATCCCGGCTCCCAGTGCCAGCCGCGGACAATGGCGGCTTTGTGAGATATCACGGGAGAGAGAGGCCGGTCTGTGTCTGAGTTTCACGAGACGTCATTCACCCCCCCCCCAATCTATCAAAACAGTCTTCAGCAGGTCACCCCGGCTAGCCACAGCCGCCCCCTGGCATGCACAGTTAAGTAGCAGCTAATTAATAGCATGCGAGGGATGTGGTTTACTTGCGTGGAGTTGGCTTAATTAATTTACTTCCAGTACCAGTTAGATGTTTGTCGGGCCCCTTGAGGCGTCTGCCGGGGCAAATTTATCACGCTTATGATGAAGGATGGAAAAGACAAACATCAGGCACCTGAGCTGTTCACCAACTACAAGTCCTATTATCCCTTGACAGCCGTGGGAAGGGTGGCTCAGCATCAGCTGCGAGCCCACCAGTCATCCGCCGGCCTGCATGCCTATAGGGGCAAAGGAAGGTGGGTGGGGGGGTTAGGCGAAGGCGTGGAGAGATACCCCTTTGCGTGTTGATACAGAGATCCAGGGCCTGCTGACGGCTGAATGATAATTAATGATATTCACGATAACGCCCCGTCTCTCCCCGCAGCGTGCAGCGTTACCATACATAACCGGTGTAAGGACTCCCTGCCAAGCTGCACCAAGGTCAAACAGAAGGTAAGTGCCCTGAGCGAGGTCACGGGGGTAACTCCAGGGGTGGTAATAGAGTGTAGTCTGGGGTAGGGCTGTCCATTCTTTATATGGGGAGGGCCACAGACCATTAAGGAACACTAGCTGTGGGGGAATATATAATGCAATGAACGTAAGGGCAGCCCAGCTGTATTTGGAATGGCCTGGGGGTAGAGGTGACATACTAACTACGGTGGAGTTTGAGTGGGGTACTTGGGGATCTGGTAGCAGATATCCAGTGAGTAATTCATGTTCTTTCCCCTCTCACAGCAACAGAAGGCTGCTTCCTTAAAGAATAACTCAGCCCTGCAGAATGTGTCCCTCCGGAATAAGAGTAAGTAATGCAACTCTCAATCTATAGTCAGATTATGGCTGCGGACTATGAAGCCACCATATTGCTCAATAATGAGAATATTAAATGAGGAAATGTGCCCGTGGTTGCGCTCCCCTGCCCCCTGGTGGATGTGAGTGGTAGTGCGCCTTACAGAGCAGCTACAGCAACAAAAACAGTAACTTTATTAGTACCGTAGTTATTTTTTCATCTATTTCTCCAGCACCACCAAATTATATATTTTATTATATAGGCACAACCGTTCATTTCCATGGCGACAGCTCCACATATAGTGATCTCCTTGTTCTTTTCTCCCCATCACAGCCACCACCCTGCGAGAGCGCCCCAACTCCGCAATCTACCCGTCAGACAGCCTGCGCCACTCGCTCCTCGGCTCCCGCAGAGGGCGGCCATCTTTATCCCTGTCCAAGAGCGTCTCCACCACCAACATCGCTGGGTAAAATGGAGCGGCCTTTTATTCTCCGCAAATTAGCCATTATCACCGAGAATCTTCTGGTTTAACGCGAGTTCCTCAGAATAACGGGCGGTTTTAGAAGTCTACACTCAAGTTGTGTAACTTCACTTTATTCGACTCAAATTCCCCTCCCTGCTGCTGGTATCGGAACGACGGACAATACATATTGTAATGCGAGAATTAACCCCCCGCTGGGGTTATGTAAAAAAGTAATTGTTTTACAAACTGGTAGAATTTGTTATATCGCCACGGAAACCAGGGAATCCCCCCCCACACACACGCTGTTAATATTCTCATGTTTTTAGTCCCTTTATACAAATGTAAGACTGAGGGGAGAGGGACTCGTGTTAGAGATGGCGTTACATGAGGCTGAGCACTTTCCCTGCATCCCACCCACTCAGGAACCTGAACGACGAGAGCCCACTGGGAATCCGCCGGATCCTCTCTCAGTCCACAGACTCGCTCAACATGAGGAACCGGACGCTCTCCATGGAGTCTCTGATCGACGAAGGTACGAGGTTCACAGCGGTCCCATGAGCTTACAGTCTACATCCTGTCCAGCCACAACCCCCCCCCGGGAGGGATTTGGGGGGATAACTCAGAGCATACGGTGCTTAGTAATGCAAAGCACAGAGAAACGATAGATGTAAATTAAGATGGAGAAACGCACTATATACGAGCGTTATGTATCCTATTTATTGTCGGGTTAAGGTGTGTTGTTTGTAAACCCGTCCGCAGGTGCCGAAGTGATCTATAACCAGCTGATGAGCGACTTTGCCACAGACGAGAAGGAGTTTGAGGCGGATTCGTGGAGCCTGGCTGTGGATAATAACTACCTGAAGCAGCACAAGAAGGACGTGATGAAACGGCAGGACGTGATCTACGGTAAGAGACGCGGGATGTATGGAGAGAGACGGGGCAGTTACAGAACCAGATGCCCCAAACACCCCTCAGGCGAAGGCTTTACCCCAGCTGGCAGCTCGTCCCATAAGGCAGGACTCTGCGGGACTCGCTGACTCCTTTCCTCCCCTCTCCAGAGCTCATTCAGACCGAGGTCCACCACGTGCGCACCTTGAAGATCATGACCAACATGTTCCGCAAGGGGATGCTGGAAGACCTGCAGATGGACCCGGCTCTGGTCCAGAAGATGTTCCCTTGCGTGGACGAGCTGAGCGACATCCACGTTCGCTTCCTGATCCAGCTCCTGGAGAGACGCAAGGACTCGCTGGCGTCCGACAGCAGCAAGAATTTTGTCATTAATCGGCTGGGGGACATCCTCATCAACCAGGTACCTGCTCTCAGTCTCATTATTATTGAGTTAGAACACCAGGGGGTAACATTGTGTCCCATCGGACACGCGCAGCTCTGGTCCCCATTTATAACATGCGTTCCTGCAGTTTTCAGGCACCAACGCCGAGCTTGTGAAGAAAGCGTACACGGAGTTCTGCAGCCAGCACCACAAGGCCGTGAAGCTCTACAAGGAGCTCTTCTCCAGAGACAAGAAGTTCCAGCAGATGATAAGGGTGAGCGTCGTGCGCGACCTTCGCTGAAAATGGGATCCGTACCAAAAACTGCGACTCAAAATGCTTGTTATGAAAGACTCGCATGCGGCGAGACAGGCCTTTCAGCGCATGCAGCTGCCGTGGTGATGTACAAATAACATCCGCGGAATAACGTGGCTGGGAGTTGCGGTCGCAGCTTAGGGAGCGTGGCTGCTGTGTCACATGACCCCCGTCCGAATTACAAACACTTAATCTCTTGGTTCTTCTTTATTCGCTAAAGCACTTAAACGTAAGTAACTCTGTCTTGCCCTCTCGTTTTACAGAAGATGACGCGCTCCCCGTTGCTGCGCAGGCACGGCGTGCAGGAGTGTATACTGTTGGTCACCCAGAGGATCACTAAATATCCCGTCCTCATTGACAGAATACTTCAGAACTCCAAAGGTGAGCGAGCCCGGTGGGGGGAAAAAAACCACAGAAGGCTTTCTACAATATAATGGGCACCGAGTTCTTGCCCCATCTACGTTTCCTCCTAAAAATGCCACCTCTGTTTTTGCCCAGGCAACGAGGAGGAATACAAGGACATCGCTGCTTCCTTGACACTGGTCAAGGAGCTGATTTCATCCATCGACCAGGAGGTCTACAACCAAGAGAAGAACCTCCGCCTGCAGGAGATCTACCACCGGGTGGACAGCAAATCCACAGCCCAGGTGATGGGAAGTCACCTCTTCGGCAAGGAGGAGCTGCTGCGCAGGAAACTTATCCATGAGGGGCCCCTCCTGTGGAAGACGGCAGCCGGACGCTTCAAAGGTATCCTAAAAGCTGGGGAATTCAGCTCCCCTGGGCGTGGGGTGGAGTGCAACTAAACCTGCCATGGGCAAAAGCGATCTGTGCCCCAGTATAGGCGGCACACGGAATTTAGTGGTAGATTGGGAACTTGCATCCCTCTTTCCAGTCTTTAAAGGTCCGGTTAGAGCCGGCCGGCTGCGCGCGCTCCAGTTCCGCTGCGTCGACGGGGGTTCCCTCATTGATCCGTCTGGTTCCTGCGCGATCTGCTAATTAATTTGTTTCTCCTCCAGATGTGATTATGCTGCTAATGACAGACGTCTTGATTTTGCTCCAAGAAAAGGACCAGAAGTATTATTTCCCAACCCTGGTAAGAGGACGGCTGGCTTCTGTCTGCTCATTTCACCAAACCGCTATTTACTGGGTTTATCAAAAAACACAACGCAAGGAAAAAACGTACATGTCAAGTGATTACGTGTCTGCACTACACGCATGCGCCACACGGGGGAGCACTGACCTTCTGTGATCTGCTTAGTCTAGTAGGACTACAACTCCCATTATCCTCTGCTAGGGTTCATGTGAATTTTATTGAAACAGCAGCCCTTGGTGACCCCAACCCATCCGTTCTCCCTCTGTGGGGGTCAATAAAAGTGCCCAAGTCAGACCGCGGAGAACCAGAAAGGATGGTGCCTCGTGCCCACGTGTTAGACCTGTAAACTCCTATGCATGCGCAATCTAGTGGATTGTTCTGAGCGGACAAAGACTGATATAATCATGTGTGCTTTCCACCCGGCAGGACAAGTACCCCGTGATCTCGCTGCAGAACCTGATTGTCCGTGACATCGCCAACCAAGAAAAGGGCATGTTCCTGATCAGCGCCAAGCCCCCCGAGATGTATGAGGTACACGCCGCATCCCGCGAGGAGAGGAACACCTGGATGAAGATCATCGACCAGTCTGTTCGGGTGTAAGTAACGGCAACAGACCTTCTCTAGGTTAGGTGGAAGCGCCACCAAACAACACAGCAGGAAAAGACAGAACCTGTAGGAAGTTTGTTGTATGACGCATTCCGACGTGTCTTCTTCTTTCTTTCAGATGCCCAAAACGGGAGGATTTCCCATTAATTGAGACCGAAGTTGAAGCCAAGCTGAGAAAACTAAGAGGTAGATATCTCCATTCACCGTACATTTTGAGATAGAGGTGGCTGGACGTCTCGTGTCTCTTAGAGCCGTTTATTTTATTTGGGTCGTAAAACCCAAGACAGACGATTCTTGTTACGAGCTGTTGAGTGTAGCAGGATGGGGGCAGTTGTACCATTATTATTATTATTATTGCTCATTTTTGTATCTGCCTTCTTGCCCCAACAGAGGTCATACAGCAGAAGGACAGAGAAGTGGCTGAAATCTTGGAGGAAAAGGTGACCCTGTTTAACAAGGTGGTGCAGTTACAGGCTGGCGACGACTCTCCCGGTCTCTCTGTAAACACTCGGAATCTCTTCAGGAGCGACTCCACGGAGAGCTACAGAGGAGAGAAGCTGATCAATGAGACCATCAAAGAAGGTGAGGTGGAGCAGAGGACTTAGGGTTACTTTAGCGGCCATGATGGTAAGATTTGGCTCTTGGGCAGCACCCGACATGCTCTCTTTACCTTCTAGTGGAGGCCCTGAAGGACGTGATTCTGGGGACGGGAACCGAGCAGCTGCTTCTGAAGACAGATCCCCACAACCACACGTCTAATTCCTCCAATGCCTCTGACAGCACCGAATCCATGCGTAAGTACTGAGGGGTGCCGGTCTAAAAGAGAGCGCGTGTGGTTTATTGCCCTCTTGTTAATATGTCACGTACTGACCTTTAGATGGAGACACAAGTGGCATCAATGGCTCCATGGAAACCAACAAGGATGAGGACTCCAACTTGAAGGTGAGACCCAAATATACCAGATTCTAACCGGGGCTAGCCATGGATCTCACCCTGATCAGCGACGGCCTCGTTCCACAGTGAAAACACATGAACGTCCCTTTAATTCTCCATTTTCTTCTGCTTTAGGACCGGAACGGAAACCAAGTGCAACAGAAAAGTCCCCAAGAAGTAAGTCTTGCAGGTTTATTATAAGGACTTCTCGCTATTACTGCGCGGGTTTTGGTTTTAAATGCAGCTTTGGTAACGACTCTCTCCCATTTGTTGCAGGACGCCGTGCAGAGAATTGCCAACATATACTGCCTTATCCATGGACTGCAGGTAAGGATGTGCTGACCGACCGCCATCTTGGATCGGTACCAATTATCAGAATTTAAAGGGTAAAAAAGGCAGGAAACCCAAGGGTCCCCCCGCTCTACCTGCACCGCTCCCCCATCAGACAGTAGCAATCGGCTTCCTGACTCTTGTTTTTCTTGTAGTCGCTAATCACCCAGCAGGACGCCTCGCTAGATCTCCACGGCCAGGATGGCGGTGACAAGAAGGAGCGTTTGTCCCGGACCAACTCTCGTGACATCTCGGCGGCTGAGCCCCTCTCCAAGAGCGTGGACAAGCAGGGTACGGAGCTTACTCTCCTCCAGCGGCAGCACACGCTCCTCCAGGAAGAGCTCCGCAGGTGCAGGAGGCAATGCGAGGAGAAAGTGCAAGAAGCTGGGATGCTGGAGGCCCGGCTGAGGGAGAGCGAACAGGCCAGGACCAGGGTGGAACGGGAATTGGAGGAGGTGAAGAGACAAGTGAGCTTCCTGCAGAAAGAAAAGACCAACGGAGGAGGAGAGCTGGCCCGGGTCAGGGGAGCAGATCCACGCAGACGCAGCTTGCCAGCTGGAGATGCCTTGTACCAAACCTTTACTCCACCCCAGGTACTGATTTTTACGCTGTTGATTACATTTTTCTGTTCTGGGGGGTAATTTAAGGATTTAGGCACCTTCAAGCAGAGCGATGCACCATCCCAACAGCTGTCTCTCTCCTTTCAGCTCCACCCTGACCGGCGGACCTCAGACATCCCGGAGGGTTTGGTTCCAGTTATCTCCTTCCAAGAGGATCCTGACCTTAAGGATGACTTTAGTGACCTAACGGAGCTGGAGAAGCTCCCGGAGACAGTTGACACAGAGTCCTCAGAAGAGGAGGGTGGGGGACCCCCGGTGTCACCCTCCAGTACGCGAGGTGAGTCTGTGCCACAGCTCAGGGGCAAGTGGGGCTCACCCCAACACATTCTCCGAGAAAGTCCACTGTAGGCGAGCATGACACATTACATATACATGGTGTCGGGGAGATATTAACGTACACCCAGCCCATGATTAGGTTCCCCACACTGAATTCATGGAGATGCTGTACCGTCGGCCGTGTGACCGAGGCCCGCGAGGATGTCCTCATCTCCTTGTCTCTCTCTCTGTTGCAGAATTCCAGAGAATGCAGGACATTCCGGAGGAAGCGGAAAGCACACAGGAGCCGAGAGACGCGGAGCAGGGTCCCTCTGAGAGCTAGGAGACCAAAGACGTGAGACAAGACGACCGTAGACGCGCCGCTCTACCGCGCAACATGGGGGAGCGGTGAGAATGAACGACCGGACTCTGAGGAGGGTTCCCCTGGACAAAGCTTTTGGACGAACGCTTTCTGTGTAACGGGACCCATTCGGACGATCCCAGACAAGGCTGCACGCGACTGTTAGATGATAACGTGTGGGGGGCAGGGGATGTACCAAAATCTGACGCTCCACTACGAGCTGCCACCTTGTATTAATACAAGCAAAATGTGACGGAAATGAAGGTGTTAAAATCCTACCTGGGTTTGGTTTATATTCACCCCCAGATCGGTGCGTCTCGACACCGACTACATTTCACCGAGACGGGTTTCCCTGCTGCTTTTGTCCGACCTGGTGGACCTTTTTTTTTTCTTTTCTTATTATTTATTTATTATTTTAAAGCAAATACAATTTTAAGTTATTGTTTGTTTCTAAAATTCCAAACAGGTGAGAGAAGCTTTTATTGCCCTCACTGCCCCAAGTGGTGCATTTTTTAAATTTTTTTTTTGTTTTTTTTTTTTTTTAAATGTCAGCATGCAGCGGGTAAAGTTTACTCCAGTCTGATTTAGACTGTTAAAATGCCAAAAACTCCAAAATAGATGACGGAGGCAGAAACGCACCGCCGGTCATTAAATTCTAGAGGGACGGGGTCTATTCCGTAAGATGCCCTGGACCCCGCGTAACAGCCCCATAACCCCCCCAGTTGTAGCTGCTGTTTAATTAAAGGGGCGCCTCAAGTTTTGTGCAGAACGGAGAGCGGGCATGCTGCTGCCCGCCGAGACTACTGCCACCTGCGTGGGTCAGGGTTCCAGTTTTTAGTATTTTTTTATGAGCTTTTCACATTCCCAGTGCCACGGGAGGTGGCGCATGCCTGGCACCCGAGCGGGTATTTGCCATCTGTAACGTTTTGACCCGTAGGGTATATAAAACAAACTGGAATATCTACGGACAGGGCGCGCGGGGTCTGTACCGACAGAGACGCCGCCATCTCTCCTGTTAAGTCAAAGAAGGGTTTCTTTAGGTTTTAGGCTGTGTTGCAGAACTACCATTCCCACCATACCTTGCAGGGGCCGGCTGGTGCATTGTGGGAATTGTAGTTCCCGCCGGGCCGGGCCTGCTCTGTTAGCGGCAGACGGACCCCGTGTTAAAGATTCTCCGGCCGCGCGTTTTCCCAATTAAAATGTTGTTATTTATGTTTTGTACTCTTTGATCCTCTGTAAATGTTGCTGATTTATGGCATTCTAGGTCTGTTTGATAAAAGTGCTTTTTTTTTTTTTTGGATAATATTAAACGGACTTCCTTGTTTTTATATGAACTCCTTTTTTTATATAAAATAAAATCTTAGTAAATATGTCTGATCGCCCTGATCAGAATGCAGACGTATACTTCCAGAATCACAAGCGAGACGCCGCCGCCTGCATTTTAATGTTGTTGGTTTCACCTCCTAAAATGCCTTATATGCAAACGATCTGCTTTAATACAGAACCGTTAATCTGCATACCGGGCTGCACAGTAGGAGGGGCCAACAAATTTCTGCCAATACCACCCTTTATCTCTCTACCTATATTGGGGGGGACACCGTTCACACTGCAAATAAAACGCTGTTTTGGTGGCCGAGCCCAATAAAGCACTGTTCTCAGCAGCAGATAGGCGTTTCTGGATGTATATATATATATATAAGTATATATATATATATAAATAAGTTTTTGGTTTTGTAAATAGATGGACAAATACTGTATGAAACTGGTTGTTTTTCCTCTTTGTTCTGGAACAAGTTAAAATGAAGAATAATACATCCTTATTTTTTGCCTGCTGGTCAATAAAACGTATTCATACTGAGCTGCTGCGTGTGTTGTGTGTAATGCTGGGTGATGGCGTGTTACGTTACGGGGTCGGGGGGAGGTTACCGAGGGGGGTGGGAGGGGTACTGGGGGTCCATCGTAAAGTTTATGGGTGAGGCGGCTATAAACCAGAATTAAAGGCTAATTCAGAGTCTGGCGGGAAGCGAGGTGCCGTCAGCCCCCCATCACTCACACTACTTTAGGAAGCCGAGAACTCCGCCGCGCCGGTTACTGCCGCCTTAAATCACGCCGGGTTTATTGGCACCTATAAAATTAAAGTGATATTTATTGCCTTTCTCAGGCATGTTCTGCTAGATTTCCTCTTTTGAGCAATCTTTAACCGGACGCCTCTGTTACGCCCCGTGTGCTGGGGCAATTTCATCGGATACGATGAGGCTCCTCGCTTGGCTCACCCCTGAAGACCCGAACAAAACCAGGGCGTTACACCCGTGGAGCCAACCGGAAGGGGCGCGTGGTCCCTGGTGACCCCATGGCTCGTACACGGCTCAGCCACGGACTCTCACGCCGGACGCGTGGCTTATTGTCGCCCCAAAAAGCCAGCACAGAGCCCGCTGGCCATTAGTTCCCGGACTAAGAGTTATGCAGAACCCTGGCATAAACCGGCGGGGGGGAACCGCAGCTCAGGAAACGACCCTAAAATCTTTTTTGTGTCTCGCTAGCAGGATCGTAATAGAATGAAAAGGCCATTTAATTGAATTATACGAAGACTCAGGCCTCCCCCTGCCTATTACCCTTCTCCTGACCCGAACATTAAAGGGACGGCGGTAATTATTAATACTAAATCAAAGACACAGGGCTCTCCGATCCAACAGATGATCCGCCGGCACGAGGAAGACATCCATGCGCACGCGCTAGAACCCTGCCATACCCTCGTCCCCAGCAAACACTCCGAGCCCCTACAAGAGAGGGGCATCGGGAGGAGAGGGGCATCGGGAGCCTGGTGCCCCAAGAGGGGTTGGTCGAACTAAACCGGGGCACTCGGCAGGTTTGATACATGCGAAGTGGAATAGAATTTGAGTTAGTTTGGAAGGGCCACGTCCTTGGATCCCCACCCGACGCACAAAGCGTTTTATTGCGCCATTAAACAAAACACCTGGTTATAAACAGATGATGTGCGTAAATCTGCTAGAGGTGCAAACACACCTCGCGCCTGCACAGTCCCGGGGACATTCCTGGCATTGTTCACACCATAACTCGGTTACTGATTCAATGGGTGACATCATCTGCCCGTGAGGGACCCCCTCAAATACATAAAACACCCCGGGGCACCCCTGAGCTGTGCGGCGACCAGACACCAACCGAGACTGAATTAGAAACGCAACAATTCCACACTTTGCGAAATGCGTTGGCGCCACCGCCGCTCTTTAAAGAGCATAAAGCGCATGCAGGTCGGTGATCGCCTGTGCCGTTGGTACATCCCAGCGTGCGATTACACACATTCTCACACTTTTCAACTCCTAAGACAGGCCGGAGCAGATACCCAATACCCCATCGTTTGCCCGGGCTAGTAAACGTAACCCCTTTGGCTGCCAGAAACAGGGTATGTGACCTCATGGTAGGGTTGCCACTTCACTCTGGCGGTCATGGGGTTAACATTCAGCCTCCTCCCCTTATCAAAAATGACATTTAGCGAGATTCTGGATCTTCCCGTAAAGGAGCAGGAAGGATACAAAGTATCGGATGGGATGAAAACGATCCGTACCCCGATCAGATCACGGATGTCACGGTCGAGGGTAACACGAGATTAAATAAATCGAGCGAATGTGGCTATAAAACAGTTAACGGGGAACCGTTAATGATGTGGCCCGGTCATTAAAAATACTAAAGACCAAGAACAACGCAATCTGTGCTTGAACACAGGTGAGTCAGAGCCAAGTGGATGAAGGAGTGCCAACAGCTGGATTAGGTTGATAGGAGCTCAGACACATTGATAAAGCGAGTTGGTGGTCACATTTGGATGCCCCCCCCAACACGAGTAGGTCTGTGTGTCAACACTGGGGGGATTCACACAGGCGCGATGGGGTCCACGAGGGGCACAGGAGGGAGCCGGGGATTTTGGGAGGATACGCCAAATTTTTTTGACCGCTACTTTTCTCGACTTGGTGTCACAATCCACAAGTGTGGGTGCGTGGGAATGTGGCCCCCCGGCCAGCCCGGGGAGATTACAGATTGGGGGCAGCACAGGGTCTGCTGAGTTTATATCACATAATATACACCAGGGTATCCCCCCCCCCGGAGTCCCGCACCAGTTAGGGCTTTTAAAGGACCTCGCTGGGTTATGCCGTGAACTTGAGCCCTGTTAAGAAAGCATGAATTCAGGAAAAACAAGTCTGCCGAGGGCGAAGTCATCGCGGAGACAATCCCTACAAAGTGGGACAGGCGGCGAAATGCGTGGGGGTCACTTGCTGCGTTTCTGTTACACCAGAGAGGGTCTCACGCATCTCATCGAGGAGGTGGGACCTCATGTGACTTTGTGGCCGGTTGCAGGGTATTTGTGTAACTGGTGGGGCATTTACAAGAATAATGGGTTTCATTTATAAAGCCATTTAGTAGAGGGACTGGTTGCACTAAACCGGGGCACTTGGGAGGTAACACTAAGTTACCATAACATTACCCCCGATCTTCCGTTTTGGAATAAAGCAGTGATGGTGGGTGCAGGGGCTCCGCTAATCAATAACTTTCTAAAGTGAGCGCTGTTTAGTGAACCGGGGCCACTGCCATCATAAGAGCCGTTTGACGGTCAACCATCTAATATCGCCCTGAGCCTGGATTTCCCTCATTAACCATTCACATGCCAGAGGGGGATTGCTTAGGAAACACAGATTATGTTATTTACACAACGTTTATTACACCAAAACACGAGAAAATGCAGGTTTCCTGTTAAAATGAATTCAAACAAAGGGGTTGAAGGGCAACACATACCGAATTCACGGACAAATGCCCCCGGCGTACATACATACATACATATACACACACATTTCCCCCGTTTAGCCCGCGGCATTATTTAATGTTAAGAGTAAGAGGGTAAATATTTGGGAAGCTGAAAACGTACCGTAAAGTAAGAACTTTGACCTTTGTTTTAACGGAAAACACATTTTTCACCTTTAATTACAAAAATAGAATCCAGAAGTGTTTAACAGATAAGGTTTTCAGATATAGATAAAGTCGTCTAGAGCTATAGGTATTAGGGAGTCTAACTCCCACAATGCTTGGCCAAGCAAGGTCTGGCTGCCCAGCTGCTGTAAAGTCTAACTCCCACAATGCTTGGCCAACCACGGGCGGCCATCTTTAGCTGTAATGCTGGCCAGCTGCAGTCGCCAAGCATTGAAGGAGTTGCAGCCAACCGCAGGTGGCCAGGCCGGTGCTGGCTGCCCAAGCATCATAGGAGTTGCAGTAGCCGGCAGGCAGGTTGCCCTTTAACGTACACGTACCTATCTGGCTCTATACGTTACACTGTGCGACGCGGTGACCCTTCCCGGGCTAACGATCCCTGAAACCACCCATCCCAGTCCCTTCAGCCGGCATTGATTTCCACTCGGTTGAATCGGTTGCACTAGATTAAGAATCGATGATCTTCTCACATGGCGGTTCGTTAAGAAGCCCATTCACACGTGGATAAGCCGAGGGCCGCCACGCAGAAGCCGTCAGAATATTATATTATATATATACTGTATATACGAGCCTTGGCAATGACCTAAGCCACTCACTCGATTAGACATTAAGAGACGCTCAATAAAGCGCAGTTGAGGGCGAGCGCGGAGCTGTTCTGCATCATTAGATAAATGTCCTGTGTTGATGTATTTACGTATTAATGCCCTGGATCCCGAACGCCACGAGCGTTCCTCCCCGAACCAGACATCCACAAAAACAACCATCTGTACATACTCCGCGTAACCATAACACTGGCCACACTCCGTGTCTGACCGGCAGCTTATAGCCTCAGCCTGTTCCGTATCCGCTCGACGGGGGTTAATCTATACAGGTTTCCTGTCCCGTCTGCTCGGTAGCCCGTGGCCGCTGCTCCTTGGTGGCCAGTTCTGGAATGGTGGTTATGGTGGTGAGGGATCCAACGGCGCAGTCGTTGCTGAAGTTCTGCGGGAAGCTGGCCTCTCTGCAAAGCGGCAGCGCGGTCTCTCGGTCAGAAGTCGCCTGCTTCCCGGGACCGGACGGCAAGAAGGAGGCGACCACGGCAGATATTTGCCAAAACGTAGCCTTCAACGCTTTCCGGAACTCCTTCCTCATTAGGCAGTAGATGACGGGGTTCAGGCAGCTATTACTGTGCGCGAAGCACAGGGTGATGGGGAAGACGAACGTGTGGAAATAATAGTACGCTTCGCTCCACTGAATGACCTCGTACTTCTGAAGAATCCCCCAGAAGATGGCTGCGTGGTTGGGGAACCAGCATATGAAAAAGACGATGATGACCAACTGTATGGAGCTCGTGATTTTGCTCTGTCTGTGTTGGTTGTTGGCGTTAACTTTGTGCTGCCGTAGGAAATTCAAGAGCATGATGTAAGACGACGATATCACCACCAGCGGTATGACAAAAGCGATGACCACTCTCTGGAGATGGTAGGTGGCCAACCACTTGTTACTGGGAAACTTCAGGAGACAAAGCTCTTCCCCCAAGACTTTGCTTGTAGCAGAGAAAATGATGGTGGGGATCGTGACGATAACAGCCAAAAACCACAGAGCCAAGCTGATCCACTTGGCGGAGGTGGAGGACACGCGACCTCGGAGGCTTAACGCAGAAGCAACAGCCCAATACCGGGTCATTGCCATGGCAGTCAACAGAAAGACGTTATTGTAGACATTGAGGACGGTCATGGTGAGGACAATTTTGCACATGGGATGCCCAAAGGGCCAGCTGAAGTCCATGACTGCGTCCGCAGCCCAAAACGGCAGGGTGAGAGCAAACTGGAAGTCGGTCAAGGCCAAGCAGAAAACAAAGACGTCAATGGCGGTCAGCCCAGTGGCTTTCTTCGCCCTGATGAGGTACATTACAAAAAAGTTACCCAGTAGCCCCACCGCACACACCAAAGAGTAGACGGTGGATATAAGGATGCGGAAGCCCCCCAGACCGTAGGTAGGTATGGTGGCATCATCGTCCAGGCTGATGCCGTCGGTCTCTTCTGTTGCGTTCCCCGTCGTAGCTGAGGAGTAGTTTCCATGCATCTTCAGGAACTGTTCTACGGTAAACGTACGGATGCCGATTATCCGGGAATAAACCCTGGACGCGCAGAATAGAGACCCCAGGAGATCCTTCCAACGCTCTCTCTCGTAGAAGGTGCTCTCCGTGAGACGCGGTGGGAAAGTTGTCCTCTTGAAGTCAGGAGCTCTGGTTTAAGCAGTGCTTCCAGCTCTAGAATCCGTGGTTAATTCTTAGCTTGCGAGCTCTGTCGGGCTGGGAATCGGGGCTTCGAAAGGTCACTTGCCTTTATACGGAGTTGCAGAAAGGAGCTGGCCTCACCCTAATGCTTCCCGGCTGGAGCGCGGGGTATTCTGCCGGCGGCTCCTGTGCGCTCCTCTGTATACTTACTGGAAGGTGGGGGCCGTGCCTGGACGTGGGCAGGTCTCTCCACTCCGATTTACCACGATATAAACATTGTACCTTTTTAGTTTACAATCAACAAACACGGCGCAATGTGCGGCTACTGCGAGGACACGGCCACCATAAACCGCATCCCTCAAAAAAAAAATACTTTTATGATCGGGGTCGTAAAATTCTGTATTGTAAACAAGCGAGACGCGCCTGCAAATTACCCACCATGTTACATATGTGACAACTTCATTTCATTTAACATGGCGTTATCGGTGTTATCGGTGTTACCCGTTTACCGGAGATCCAGAGAAAGAGAAGAAAACGATATATTCATTTATATTGTTACATTAGGGATTAACAGCTAAATGGTACGTCGCCGGTGTGTCCACAACCTCTGCCGCTGGTCCCCAGATCCCTGTTTGCCCCCTCCAGCATTCTCAGGAATACAACTCCCATCAGCCTCAATCAGCCCGAGCCATGCTCATCCACCTGTCACAGGACCACAGCTTCCATCAAACATCCCGATCGGACGTATTCGTAGTCCAACACTACTCCGACAAACACCGCTCCAAGACGGGCTGCCTGAGACTCATGGGAGTTGTAGGAATAAAGGAATATATATTAATTCCATCTTTGAAAGGTAAAGAATAATAAAGTGTAAATGAGGTTTTTCTATCACATATACTCTCCTGTCGTGGATGTGGCGGAGGTCCCTTTAATTCCTGTAGGGTCTGATAGTGGCCCCTCCACCCCCCCTCCGGGGGGGTTGTTTGTCTGGGTTTAATTATCGAGGTCTGGAACGTGTTATGCACCTTACAGAGACTCGCTGATCGGCTGGGTACCCATGACAATGGGAGACATTCTGCCCGTCACACGCATCCCTGCGCAGGCACTTATCCAATTCCCAAGTGAGAAATTGCATTTCAGCCACAGGCTCCCTATGGGCTAAAACGCACAGGGCTGCCTCCTACAGCAAAAACACTGCGTATTTAACCCCTACAAAGCGGCTCTCCGCCCGCCGGCCGCGCGGATCACATGACATTTCACACGAAAAGCTGCCGCTTTATTTAAAGTTTAAATGCAGAGAGTGATGCGGCACCGTATGCAAATTAGCTGCAGTGATTTATTTACATACAGGGACGCGTAGCGATGCTTGTTGCGGCGTGTGCAGCGGTTATCCCCAAAACACCCGGGTCTACCGCCCAGCGCTGCTGGCCATATGGGGACCCTGGCAGAGGCCACGGCAACTATTAAAAGGTTTGGCTGTGGCCCCTCCAGTAGTTGGGCCCTTGTTTGGTACCTTGTTTAGGGCCCATAGGTATCAAAACCCAGCTCTGAACCTCAGCCACCATCATGTTGCACGGATCGGGATGTCTCACTCAAAATAAAACGACTCCCCCCATCGTAATAAAAGGAAAAACAACCCCCCAGCCCAATAGTTTACTTCCACACATATTCATTCAGTGATAAGCGAAACGGGCAGGTTCGGCCCTGGAGGGCCAGAGGCGTCTCCTGTCACTCGCTTGAGTGAGAATAGGCGAGGACGTGTTAGTTTTATCCAGCTGCACACGGCCAGAGGATCTCAGTGACAGATTTATGCTTCTTTTAACCTAAAACAATATGGGGGGGGGGAGCCGTTCCATGCTGGTTCTAAACTGGTTACAATAAAAAGAATTTAAATTGCTGTCCCTCTGCCATCTGCGCAGGTTCTCCGCTCACCCTACATGTCACCATATACATGGCAGGTAGACGGCCATATTTCCTCCCCGTGATTGGGTTATCTTGGAGGGGGGCCGAGTGGTGTCTCGGGCAGATGGGATTTTCGCAGTAATGACGGATTTTCTGTAGCACTGGGAATACGAGGCTTTGGCGCCGCTGTCCTGCCTCTTTAATGTGCATGGCTTGGATCCCATTTAATCCCAGCAAGCACGGCAGGATTAATGCCCCGGGGGGGGGGGGCGGCGTAGTTGACACACAATCCGACGTGGGAGGACGACGCGTTAATTAGATTCCTGGTGGCTCGTTCCGTAACCTTGGAAAAAGAATGAGATGACACCGAGACGGGCGTCATAACCCTAACCCGGCAGCCAGCGACATCTGTGACATCACAGCTAAAGAGAGGGTTTGTTAAATAACCTCATTAATAACTCCGCTTACAACGCGGACTAAATAACGCCGTTAGATAACCCCACCCACAACCAATGGCGTCTCACAACATGCCCCATGTAACTCCACCCGATTCCTCCCATAGCTCTTAATCTGGTTCTATGTAGCTCCTCCCACAACCTGCACCCTATAATCCCCATTCGCTGGGAAATCTCTCCTAATGCCCCGACGCGTTTCGCCTTCTCAACGTGCCGGATCCAGGAGCTCCATGTCCTGCTCTCCGTCTCCTGGTGCGACGGCCACTGCAGCGACTCTCTAGTGATATATACTCCCCCATCCTGAAACGAGCCAGCTCTGGAAATACCCCGTGGCCACATCGCTGATACAGTATCGCAGAACAAGAATTGGCAATCAAAAGACACCTTCCGGCTGCTCCTTATAGCTCTTCCCCTTACATTGCGCATACTCGGCGTCCTGCTACCCCGTGCGCCCATTTCCATTCTTTGTAGAGTCATGTCTATGGTTGAAGGACATCGGTGACTTTCTCTGTGACCCGGCTCCTCATCAGAACATGTCCCACATAGAGAGCAGATGAGACATTAGCGAAGTGAGAACCAGAGGCCCGTACAAGACAGAGAGCGGCATTCCTTTGCTTCAATAACCCCCCTGACCTAGTGCTACCAGATACAACGTAACAAGAAAATGGCACAAAGTACAGACGGGAGAGCAAGGGGTCCCGGATAAAAGGCGATGACTCAAGTCTTCCGAGAATGAAGCGCAGCCGGACCAACGGGGCAATAAGGGAGAAGGAGTCAGGTGCGCGGTGGGGCGTTTTTAAACCGCGAGCACGAGGTGGGTATCAGAAATGCAAACGAGCGCTAAAAACAGGGTGAAAGCCGCCGAAGCGTTTCATAAAGTTAAAGGTCGCGGCGGCCGGCGGCACGCTCTAATGGCCGGAGGGGACATGCGATGGCTGCAGGGGTGACGGTGCATGCGCCACCCTTCTCCCGTGGAGAGCTCTTTTCTATGTACAGATGAGATAAGGAGGAGCCGGGGAATTATTTTTCTATACTTCTTACTTCCTTGAGAGCGCTGCCGGCTGTTTAAACACTCAGGAACGGCTTCTTCGGCTTCTATATATTGGAAAAGGCCATTTGTATTTTGTAAATAATGTTTTGTTTGAAGAAGGGTTTACGCACTCACAAAAAAAGGGTTAATTTTAACCCTTAGCATCCAAAGACACTTTAATAATTATTTCAAGACACACAGATGTATTCGCGTACTAACTCAGACGCCCCAGTAATGCAAACGAAGGGCACTAACGAACGAGTTCCACCAGACTCCGTATTGTGAGATCAGGGGCGCTACTCACTCACGCAAAATGTGGGGCTTCTGTGATCTTCAGGCTCCATAACCGCGGGTGTCCATCAGTAGCCCTCCCTCGGTCCCGGCACGGTGAGTCTGAGCGCCAGGATATGACGTAATGAAAAGTGAGTGTGTGAAATAAGTATGTTATTGTGTGTAAGTACGTTACTGTATGTGAGTGTGAGCATGTGAGTATCAGAGGTGGACTGGCCCAGGGGGCAGGAGGGCTCTTGTGGTTCCAAACAAGGGTTCAGGGTAAGGTGGGCGTGATGTATGACTGACAGGTGTGATGAGAGTGGGTTTGATGTGTTATTGATAAGTGTTATGGGACTGAGTTGTCACGTGTGATGGGAACGATGTGTGATATATGATAGACGGGACAGAGTAACGTGATATGTATGATAGGAATGAGGTGTTGTGGGAGATCTGCGTGATAGGTGTGATGGGAGACAGGTGTGATGACTGAGTGAGGCTGTTTTAGGGAGTGTTTAGTGGGGCTGGGTGGCACATGGGCCAAATGCATCGCCCCCTCCGGCCAGAAGATGCCAACCCTTCCCTGGTTAGGACTTCACTGACAAACTAAAAGCTCAAGCTGTAGACGGCGTAATAAACAAATTCAGATGAAGGTTGAGGCGGAGAACCGTTCCCCTTTATACAGACGCATTAAATGCTCTCTCTCTCGGCTGAGAACTGTTCAGCGCATGTTCTCCCTCGCTATGTACTTTACGAGATTCCAGGGCAGGTTCCCTGTTTGCACACACGGCTCACAAATCACAGGTTTTATTCTTTTATGAGATGGAGCAATCATTTATGACATCTTATCTGCGGAGCGGCAGGCACTTGTGCTACTGAAATCACAGGGAATCAGAGGCAACGGCTCGCTCGCCTCCCGCCAGCAGTCACACAAACCGGCAGCAGCAGAAGGATCGAGAGCGCTGCTCGGGAACAAGGAAGGAGGGCGGCGATTGGAGCGCCGCGGGCACATTAGAACACATGTGGAGCACAAGGCAGGAGTAGGCAAGAAACATGTCCCTTTAACACACCTTTCGACGTCTCAAATGGCCAATCGGGGCACTTTTATTTCAGAGGGCGTGGTTAGAGGCGTGGCCAGGGCATTTCGAAAAATAATAATGGGGTTTATTTACCACGTTTGATTTATAAAGCCGTTTCCTGCTGTTTCTATACACATTATCTGGGCTTTTAGGGCTGTAAAACCCTGTGATACCCTCATACCCAGCAAACATTCTGAACTCCTAGAAAAGAGGGGCATCAGGGGAGAAAAGAGGGGCATCAGGGGAGGAAAGAGGGGCAATAGGGGAGGAAAGAGGGGCAGAGTAAACAATAACACTGGGCAGGTATGCTCTCCCATTCACAAGAACTCAATGCACTCCTATCACCAGATGACATCGGGCGCGATCTGCCCATATGGGTGCGTTGTTTTTTTTCCAGGTAAATGCCCCCCCCGCGTACGCGGAATTTAATTACTTGTTTATGGCGAGGTAATTAAAAAGAGTTCATCCTTCTTTCCACAGCCAGTTCTTTGTCCACCACGATCCACATGGATCAATATTGACATGAGATTAAGTGGGGGCCTCCGCAGCCTGGCCATGCCAGCCCCTCCTTCCTTTATGACCCGCTAGGAAAGACCGGCACGGATGTTTGCCAAAGCGTTTTGTGACATTCGTTGCTCGCTGGTATCTTAATTAAAATCTTTGACCAGACAGCCCTGTGATCTCTCTCTCTCTCCAGAGGCAGATTCTCGCGCCCCAAGAGCCTGCGCTTACCGGCGTATAATGGGTACGTGTTAACCCATGCATACCCAGCGTAAGGGTGCAGGTGGTGGGGGGTCCACAACCGGGTGCCCAGAGCTTCATGGAGTTTTAATCTGGGAGTACAGAATTAGGAACGGGGCTCCTGATCGTACGTCACAATGTGGCATGATTAAAAAACGACGGGCGGTTTTATATTTTAATGGGGTTTTTACTGAGTGCAACAGATGAGTCCTGCAGTTCCCCATCAGCCCTGGAGGGGGCAGTAGCTGCTGGGCTGTTCGCCACCATCCTCTGACACACTTGCGCCTGGCCTCATGTAGCCACTAGATGGAGCCCTTGGAACACTCCGGGAAACAGACCTGATTTATTTGCCCGAGTACCCCGGCCGGGGTTATTTACAGTTACACAAACATGTTACATATGACATCAGAGCATAAATCTGCCCAAACACGTCAAAATGAACCGATTCCAAGACTTCCTTCTATGAAAGTGATCAGCCTTCCACCCCTGGTGACTTTGTGCCCCTTTGCTGGGTATTTGCGTAACCGAGTGGGGCATTTAGAAGAATAATGGGTTTTTTTTTACCCCGTTTAATTTATAAAGCCATTTTCTGCTGTTTCTATACACATTATCGGGGCTTTTAGGGCTGTAGAACCCTGCGATCCCCTCATACCCAGCAAACATTCTGACCTCCTAGAAAAGAGGGGCATAGTGGAGGAGAAAGGGGCATAGATTTAGTAGAAGGACTGGTCACACTACACAGGGACACTTGGGAGGTGACTAAGTTACTGGAAAGGTGCGGGGGTTCTGGCTGTCAGTCACTGTGTGTTAAGGGGTCTCTGCTTTTCTTTGCATTATAATAGCCCCGTCACAGTGGGGTATTTAAACGACTACAATGCCACGGCATGGGGTTGTTTCATGTATCAGGGGGCATTTAAGAGTCTACATTAAGGTGACAGAGGGTACTGCTCAGCGGCCACTCCAAAGGAAACACTACCGTACAAGAAAAAGGCATGCGGATCCAACACGCGTGTAACACGCAGCCGGCTCCGGATGTGTTCCTGACATGCGATAAGAGACGGTGTGTCAGTGTGGGTGGGGTTCCCCGACACGATCACATCGCAGGAACCCGGAATACGCGCTGAACACCAGCCGACGCGTTTCGTAAAAGCGACGCTGGGATTAGTGCGCATTGGGCTGGCCCTCGGGGCCGTCCTCGGGAGGTCCAGGTAAACGAGTTGGGCGTCAGGTACGACAGCAAGCTTCCCCGCTACAGTAAAAATATAATTGGAGGAATTTACGGTTTACGCAAAAATCCCAATGACTTAAAGCGTCTATTAAACGGGGGTGTAGAGACTGCCTTAACCCTGTGAGTGCCAGAGAGAAGTGAAACGCACAGGGACATCCTCATAGGCCCCCCATATTGGCTCATCGGTGGCGGACGGTGCGATGTTCAGCTTAAGTTTTTTGGTGATTAAAGAGACAGAGCAGTTTAGTTTGTAAGATTGCAGACGGCGTGTCTGTGTTAACCCTTTCAATGCAAAACACTGCTCGGCGAATGAAGGGTTAAGACCTGGCGGGGAGGGGTCACATTTGCATAGAGTGAATAAAGTTAAGGAGCCATTGTAATGTGAACCCAGCCTGAGCCGGACAGGACAATGCAGCAACCGCAGGTGTCCATATAGCCTGCCTCCTCCTACTCCGGGGAGGAAATGGTTAACGCAGTACTGGTCTATACTGGGAGCATGTCCCTGTGCCTGCGGGTTTGGGGAATACATGTACCTCTAGGACTGTGGATTAGGGGAGTCCCTGTAACACTAGTGACCTGTGGATTAAGGGAGTATCTGTACCCCTAGGACTCTGTGACTGTGGACTAGGGGGGGTCCCTGCCGATTAGGGCAGTTCGGGTGCTCCGGGGGTTCTGAGCCGGTGGATTTGGGGTGTCACTATGCCCCCAGACTTCTGACCCTGTGGATTGTGTGTGTCTCTCTGCCCTCAGGACGCTCAGCCTGTGGATTACGGGGGTCCCTGTGGCCCAGAGACCTGACCCTGTGGATTTGCAGTGCCTCTCTGCCCCTGACGCTGAATGGTTGGAGAACAGAGCGCCATGAAGAGGTGGCAGTCCTTGTTTGTGAAACAGACGTACAAACCATCGGCGGTAAGTACGCGAGGGAAGCTGCAGCGAACGCTCTCTGATGCCACGGAATTCATGGAGCGCTTCAGTGATGGGGGGCAATAGATATTATGGCAGGAATGGTCACCGTGTAAAGTGGCAGCGTGCAGCGAATGGCAGTGCGATCACTCACTGTAAGGTGGCAGCATGCAGTGTAAATACTATCGGGTGGCAGCATGCAGTGAGGGGGGGCATGATCACTGTAAGGTACATGGATTAATCCGCCCCAGTCGCACCTGCCACACAGGGGCACTTTTAGTTTAGGGGTGTGGTTAGAGTTGTGGCTGGAGGCAGGGCTTTACTCAAACACTTTATATACCTTCTTGCCCTATTTCTGGCTATTTGTGTAACCAAGTGGGGCATTTAGACGGGGCCACATAACGACATCAGCAACATAATTAATTTTGGCTATAGGTTTTACGTTTTTCCGTAATTTGGGTTACTTTCTGGAGCTCTGTATTAACTCTAAAAGCTCCTGAAGGGTCCTCTGTCACTAAATGGTTACACCTGTAGAGGTGGCAGGGAGCCGGCGGGGGCCGATGTCTCATGGGCGCTCTGGGTTTGTGTGAGCCGTCTGAATAATGACGTTAGACTGGGCCGCCAGACACAAAAGGACTCTTTGGGCTTTCTTACACCCATTGTCTGTAAGCTTCCAGGTTGCGATGTTTACACCGGAAAGGGCTCCTTATTCACAGAGCACCTGTGTACACACAGCCCAGACTCCGTGTCACTCGCACTCAACAACTCGTACCGAGGCCTGCCTTCCTGCCCACCCAGCAGCTCTGGAATAAAGGAGCGAGTGTGTGCTAGTGTGTGCTAGTGTGTGTGTGTGTTAGTGTGTGTGTGTGTGTTAGTGTGTGAATGTGTGTTACTGGAAAGCCCCAGGAAGGTGTTGTGGTGGCATTTTTATGAACACGATGTGGGTTTCTGGGGGTGGAGAGCAGGGGGAGAGGCTGACTTGAAGCCAACAGCCCAAAGCTAGAGGGGGCTTGGTACATATGGGGGCCTGGGGGGATGCAAGCTTTTCTGGGTGACCAGGGTACCAGCCAGGTAACGCCTCTACCCCATCTGACTCCCCCTTGCTATAATTGTTTTGGGGAACTGGGAGGGGGGGCTTTTCTGAGCACTAGCGCCCCCTGGTGGAGTATCCTTGTACTTTTCATTTGCCCATGAAAATTTACCGGCAGATCAGCCCCCATTCGACTTCCCAGCAGAGGACAGGGACTCATTACCACTCTACTTGTGCCCTGCCCTAGCCTTGGGCACCCTGTGCTCAGGATGCGCCATACACTGCCATAAGCCTGGCAATAAGGGACTATTCTTTGTGTTGCAGGAGAAAGGGAGACATTTTGGTATTACATGGCATACGCAATCGTAGTCGTCGAGACTCTTCTACCCGAAAGATGTCTTACCCCAGAACCCCACCTTTTAAGGATATCCACCTCCCAGTAGTTGCCATCGCTCTACTCTAAATCCCCATAATAGGTCCGGTCTTTAGAGAGGCTGCCGGGAGCACGCGCCCGCGGGGGGGTATATTACTAAATCCTGGCAGATGGTATCACACGCCAAGCTGGCACCTCTTACTAAATACTGTTAAGGCTCCTTTCATCGCTGCTCGTTAGATAAAAGATGGCTACGCGGCATCTGATGTGCATCGGGAGTCATCTAGAAGGAATAAATATCACTAGAACCAGTAATTATTGGACTTAATCTAATCTCAAGTGACTGCTTTGCTCCAAAAATAAAAGGCCACGTGCAAATGAGACCACCTGGCTCATGGTCATCTGACGCAGGTCACATGGTTAGTTTGCCGCATAGGGTAAAAACAAATAGGTCTATATTACATGAAACGAGTAGGTTTGGTACAGCCGACACCTCTATTGGCTGATTGAATTACATTAGATTGCAAGCTTTTGAGGCTACTTAGGATCTTAATGGAGACCCTTAATAGAGTTCATACCTCTATGGTATATAAAAGCCGTATTCCGCACTAAGCTGCGCCATGCGTTTTCGTTTGTGTTCATATCCCTTTAAGACAAAGATGAAACATTTCCAGAACAATGACACAGAACACGGAGTATTATTCCTTTGCCAAGCCGCGGAGTGAAATAAGGTAACGGGGCCCTGCGGAGAGCGCGGGTAATAATGACGGTGCTTAGCTTCTAGCCGCTCGGAATATCGGTAACGTAATTACAGGGTTCCGGGGCGAGAGACAGAGAGGAGGCGCCGTGGTGGCACCTGCTGCTGCGATGACATTGAAGTGTTTAGTGAATAATCATGACTTGCTTGTACTGTAAATACCCTGGGAACGGGCAGGATTCCTCACGCGCCAAGAGTCATTAAAGGGGCTGGAACACCAAAAAAATACATGGTCAAAGGGGGAAACGCAGGTTGGAGGTCTTTGGGGGGGTCTCTGGAACTCGAAGCCTTGGCACACTCGCCCTCCTAGAGCATTAATACTATAATAGTATAATATAATAATATAATAGTATAATATAAAAGTATAATAGAATAGAATAATATAAAAAGTATAATATAATAGTATAATATAAATAAATAGTATAATATAACAATATAATAAATGATATAATAATAGTATAATATAAATAGTATAATAAATAATATAATAATAGTATAATATAAATAGTATAATATAATAATATAATATAAAAGTATTTGG
The DNA here is from genome assembly GCF_027358695.1 of Spea bombifrons. Lineage (NCBI taxonomy): Eukaryota > Metazoa > Chordata > Amphibia > Anura > Pelobatidae > Spea > Spea bombifrons. Next base: position 22,213,894 of record NC_071095.1, read on the forward strand.
CGATCGGTTGGGTTATGGGGAGTTGTCCCATTAAGCAGACATTACCCGGCTCATCCCGTGGTTGACAGGCAGGTGAGGACAGGGCCTCGGCTACATACGCAGACATGTAATGATTTTACAGGGGGGGTAATAAATCCTGAAGCCAATAATTGGTCGGAGATTAACACTCGCCCCCCCAGGGCATTCTTGACTTTTTGTTTGCAGTATTAACCTTGGCACTGTAGCACCTGTTTAGGTGAGAAGGTCCTTTTAAAGGCACAGTCGTGGAGTCTTTTCTGCAAGGGGCAGCAAGGGAGTTTTTCCTAAAATTCGAGCTAAACGACTGGTGTGTTCCTCTCTGCTATATCACAGCTGAAATCCCTGCTTGAATACAGGTGACTTCATCTAGAATCCCTTTGCCTCCTGACCAGTCATGGTTTCCATAAAGACCTTTATTAGAACCATTTGGTTACGGGGGGGATGACGACTAGGGAAGGAAGACCGTTAAGGCAGGGTAGGGTATATAGGAGGTTTGCCAGGTTACTTTTGCCCATGAGCAGCATGAAAAAGGATTGCTTATGACCAAGTCATTGCGGGTGTCAGAAAACAGGGCACTGGTCTAGGATGGCGATATGGAGCATGTTTGTGGCCAACAAGCAATGACAGAAGCCAATGGCAAGTTGAAAAAGTATAAAGGACAGGGAATTTGAATTAGTTTTAGCCAAGAGTAGAGAAAACTTGCATGTCACTGGATGGACGAAGATCACGGCCATACCGAGTACAGAAGTGTCCTCTCCCGGCAAATCGAGAGATTACGCTCGTTGCGGACATCAAACGGATCAAGGGCCGAGTCTTTAAAGTACAAACGTCATGTTAATCTAGTGTTTGGGGCAATTGTTTCCAGTCCACCATGCAAGAAGCCGGATAAAAGAAGCGATTGTCAGACATAGGCTGAAAACTCATAAACGTTCAACTTTAGAGTCTTCCTCCAGAGGACCTCATCAGCTGCAGCCGGCCGCCGACGTCCTCCACCAGTTCTGGACCTAACTGCGCTTATTCTTCATAGGAGAATCCAGTGGAAACCACCGGCTGGAGGACTTAAGGCGAGAAGCCCTTATCTCTGGCACCATCATGTTGTAAGGAGCTGGCTTCGCCTCCTGGCCAGAAAACATTCACGTTGAGTAGACCTGATGATTGGAGCCGGAGACTAGATCCACAACGAGGAATACGAGTTTAGATGAGAAACCCTCACCCTTCTGTTTCCTTTATGTTAAGATGTTACGGAGGGTAAAACAGTCTCTCCTGTCACACAAGTGGCTGGGAAAGGTCCAACCGAGGCCGTTGTCTGGTGGAACGGAAGGGGGTAAGCAAACAGCCGGCAGGGTATTTTGACCAGCGTGAGCGGATGTTTTTGCGTATGCAAAGCAGGGCAGGATACGCGTCCGTCTTGTTTGTGGACTTGCTTCCAAATCACTTTTTTGGTGTAGATGCCAATCGGGCCGGATCACCGACACGCGCAAAGCTCCAGAACCACACTAAGAATTTAAAGAAGTAACCTTGTATTGTTTGTTGTGCATTCCGAGGCCGTCTTCGTAGTCAACCATGGAGCCGGTGACATACTTACCTCCAACATTCCCATAGGCCTGACCCAAGGAAGCGGGTCAACCATTCCCTCCATGGCCACCGTCTTAAGGACTATGGTTGCACTGTGGCCTCCTTAACGGGTCACCTGGGTAGAGATCTCCATTGTAGCAGGCTAGTTGAGCTTTCCCTACCGAACTGAGGCTACGTCGGAGCGGTTCTGAGACCATCGTTTGCTGGGGGGGGGGTTTGTTTGGGGAGTACGCTTTACGGTAATGTCGGAAAGCCCCCACTGGTCAGCCTCGAGCTCCCTAACTCTGCGGCCGTTCTTACTCCGTATAAACGTGTAAAAAGTTTGGTAACGTTCTGCGTGGAATCCACCGAGAAGCTAAGAAATAGAATCGGCCTCTACAGGAGGTGCAGAAAGTTACATCGTTTCACACAACAACTTGTTACTTAATTATACAGATCGATTCTATGTTTTATGTGGCATTAAACCCGTCGCCTGCGCTACCAACAGCCCCCGGACACGTTCTAGAGCTAGCCCACGGGGCGATACTCAGTCCTGCTATGCTTGTTGGGCATGGACACGCACGCTGCACATTCACCGAGAGCCCCACGCTCGGGATCTGCCTCGCTCTGCGTGTCCCGACCTGACTCGAGTTTCGCTCTGACACCCAGGGAAGGGAGGGATCTTATTTATCACGGAAATAAAGAGGATCACCTGGGCGACAGCCCCGAGTCCTGTCTCAACCACAGACTGCCTTGGTTTGGGGGGCTATAGAGACCCCCAGTAAAGGACGTCGCATTCTGGAACAATATAACGTACACCGTACTCAGCCGTCTCTCTGTGTTACCTTCAATGAAGCTACCGAGATTCCAAATTACCCCGACACCTATTCTGTTCCCAGCGCCGTATATCAAAGGCTCCCCCTATCAAATTGCACTGCCCCGGGGCTCTCGGTTTCATGTCTGCGGTGGGACCCGGGGGCAAATCTAGATGCCTGGGACAGGGAAAACACCTTCTTAACTCTTCGCTCTGCCCTCTAATATTCAGGGTGCGGTGAGAACGTCACATACCGGGGGCAGAGAAGACCCTCGGAAGGGGTCTATCCGGCTGCGCTCTCCCCCCACTACAGGCGGTGACCCCAGTACTGTCTCCCCAAAGGGTTAACTCTAAACTACCAAGAGCTCAGATACCCCGAACAGCACCATTACCTACAGCCTACATGGCGTTAAGAACATTTAATGTGCTATTAACTCTTTAACAGCCGAGACGATTACCTCCAACAAGCCTTAAAGCAATGCGTTTCAACCCTTTTAGGGGGTGGGGGGGTATTTGAAGGAAGGACCACCAAAAGGTGTCACAAACTTCTTCCCCTCTTGGGTGAAAGGATTAACCCTACAGCTCCCGGCACTGTGACCAACACACACACACGTACTGCAGGGAGAGCCAGCGCACAAAGTGTTAAACATGTTGTCCCATTGCAACACACAGACATGTGAGTGCATGTGGGAGTGCATCTACTGGCTCCACTCTCCCCGCTCCACTCTCCCTCTCACTCGTTGTGTGCCGTGTTTGCTGCGGCTGTCTCTGTCACGCTACCCGTGCCAATCTCCCCGCGGCACCCCGTCCCATCCCTGGCGTTCTAACAAGATGAGCCGCTAGCCGGCCGCGGTCAGAAGACCCTCAGGAAGAAGGCAGGAGCAGAGAAGGATGAAGAAAATATTTTCCTGTTCGACTTCGCAAGTCCCCGTGGGTATTTATAACGCGGCTGCCGGCTTGGCGCGTGGGTTCGGTGCCAAGGGCCACTGCTGTCCCTGCTGGTTTAACCCCCTCTGTCCCCGGGGGAAAGTAACGGGGGGCATCTTGAACCAGGGGCCATATTAGTAAGTTAGAGGGATGGATAAGGTTCAGGCTGTTCTGTAGGATGAGTGGATCCATGGAGCAGCTATCCAGCAGAGGTGTTAGAGTAATGCTTGCAAAGCCTTTCTAAACAGCCCCTTTAGGAACACAGCTTCTTAACATGCCCCCCATAGACATAATGCACCCTGATCCCTCCAGAAACTGCCCCACCGGGGGTTACGGTTACCCCAAGATGTGTTTTTAGTGGAAAAGCCGGCAGCTGGCGCCCCAAGTAGCGGTCAGTGGGGGTAGAAGGGGACGCGGTAATGGCTCTTTGTTACAGTGACGGGGACGCGGTGTTGTACACAGTGACAGGGACGCGGTGTTGTACACAGTGACGGGGATGTGTTGTTTTATACAGTGAGGGGGACGCGGTGTTGTACACAGTGACGGGGACGCGGTGTTGTACACAGTGACGGGGATGTGTTGTTTTATACAGTGAGGGGGACGCGGTGTTGTACACAGTGAGGGGGACGCGGTGTTGTACACAGTGACGGGGACGCGGTGTTGTACACAGTGACGGGGACGCGGTGTTGTACACAGTGACGGGGACGCGGCGTTGTACACAGCGACGGGGACGCGGTGTTGTACACAGCGACGGGGACGCGGTGTTGTATACAGTGACGGGGACGTGGTGTTGTATACAGTGAGGGGGACGTGGTGTTGTACACAGTGACGGGACGCGGTGTTGTACATAGTGAGGGGGACGCGGTGTTGTACACAGTGACCGGGACGCGGTGTTGTACACAGTGACCGGGACGCGTTGTTGTACACAGTGACCGGGACGCGTTGTTGTACACAGTGACCGGGACGCGGTGTTGTATACAGTGAGGGGGACGCGGTGTTGTACACAGTGACGGGGACGCTGTGTTGTATACAGTGACGGGGATGTGTTGTTTTATACAGTGAGGGGGGCACGGTGTTGTACACAGTGACGGGGACGCAGTGTTGTATACAGTGACGGGGACGCGGTGTTGTACACAGTGACGGGGGGGCGGTCGCTGGGACAGGGCATTCGGTAAATATTTATTATACGCGTTAGGTTAAAATGCCTCTGGTTCTGCAGACGTGTGATACGGAGACCGGTTTGTCGAGTTGTTGCACGCTATAAATTTGTGCCGGTGTTCTTGGTCCTGGGACGCGGCGGGCGGCCGGTGACCCCCGTCACAAACCGCTCATATTAACCAATCAGATCCCGACACCATCGGTGTTTAAATCCCGGTATACAACCCCCCCCCCGGCCGACGCATTCTCCACCGGATCGGGTTTCAAGGTAACTCAACACCTCAAATCCCTGACTGTGCGGGCACATAAAAGCAATGCCCCCCTCCCCACTTATACTTTTTCCACCCCTGTAACAATCTATTATACTTGGGGCAGGATTTCTGCCTTCCGCACAAGGAGCAAAAAGCACATTATACTGAGTGAGACCTGCGCACACCTTAGTACATACCAACTATCTCGTCTCTCAGCCTTGCATAACCATGTATTTGCATGTAGCGAGCGTTGGATGTTCTAATCAAGTATTTGGAACCCTTTCAGTTTCGTAGCCCAGCGGCTGCCGCCATGACAGCGCCGTGTACTACCTTCCAAGGAATAAACTTCCCGGACTTCTTAAAGTTCTACTTTAGCGTCTCCATCAGCAGCCCCGATGGGGTCTCGCCGATTACTGCATCAAACGATGTAGCTGCTTCCCTCCATCTCACCGGCGTTCGGCTGTAATGCTATCCGTGGCCCCGGCGGACAGAGAGGTTGTCGGCTGAGACAGCGTGAAACGCGTCTTACCGTCACTCTCACGGAATGAACATTGGACTGGTTTGCCAAGGGTGTCCCCAGCCCTGTGCTCCAGGGCTGGAAACATAAAAGGCGGCGCGGACGCCATGGCAACCGACAGAATGGTACCATCGCAGCAGCATTCCATTGAAATAATTGGAATGTTAGAAGAAGTGAAATGTTCTGCGGCTTCCTTCCTTCGGATCTCTGCTTTAATGTTCCTGCGCTGCCCAGGACCTCTTTCCACATCTGGGTCAGACGCCCGCGCATGCACTTCTTCCACGCTCGGCTGGCGATGAGAAAACATTCTGTCGCTTTGCACGCTGTATTAAAATTAGGAAATTATGTCTTTGGCCAAACGTCTATTTTTTTGGCAGGCTTTTTAAAAAACAAAACAAACAAGAGATTGGCTTTAAATGAAAGGGTCTTAACTTTCCCTTGTTGTGTTTACGCGTCCGGGCGGACCTTGGATCCCGGTCTCTGTGTTTGTCTTTAAGTGCCAATGACCCCGAAACGCACAAAACGGCAGTTTTCCCAGAAATATCGTTACCGCGGCGATATCAACGGCATTTCCTTTAGCGTCTCTGTGAAATTTGTCTGGCGGGTTGAAAAACGCGTCCCGGGTCACTAAGCGGATTCGCGAAATGATAACGTTTTAGGTTTTTATTCTCATAGTGGTTTTTATTAAAGACGTTGGGTGAACGGCCAACAGCTGAAGGTAATTACAAAACACGATTTGATCCTCGATAAAAAAGGATTGCAAGCTCTTTGGGCAATCGACATTGTGACACACGGGCAGTGCCTCGTTACCGCTTTATACCCCGCGATCTATTCCTTGCTACGAGTGCCGTGAGATTACCGGCCGTTTATTGCCCCGTCCGGCCGGGAGCCAGCTATGTAACAGATGTCAGGCCTATGGGGCCTTATCTTCTCAACGGATTGTGGCGGTTACAGCGGCTGGGGGCCGGACGGACACAATGGTCGCACCCTCTGCTTTTGTGTACTCTGCGTGTTAGTGGGAGGTAAGATTCGGAAAGTTTCTTGTTTCATGCGGTACCAACAGAGATATGGAAACAACATTATTTATCCAAAAAAAAACCAAACTCAACAAAATAACCCCAGAAATCTTGGACAGGCACGTTCTTATCTGGCGACGTTGAATGGAATTGTGGTTTACAGGCAATAATGGCGTTATTAGACATCTTAAACAAAATACTCAGGCGTCAATGGCACAAAATGCTGTCAAATTTGGGACTTACCGGGCAGCTTCTGGATGGTCCCATTGTGGCGCCGGTCCATTTTTTAACCATTAATGTCTTGGTTGCTGAGAGACTTACCTGGGGTCTTTTCTTCTGCAGGTGGACAAGTGGATGAGGCATGACCAGAAGCTCTTTGAAGCGGTGGAGAAAGGAGATGCCAAGAAGGTCTCTTCTCTTCTATCAAAGAAGCTCATCAGAGCCACCAAGGCCAGCCCCAAAGGACTGTCTGCGTACGTGGGGCTTCTATACATTTTAATGTCTCGGAAGGGTATTTTTCATCATATTGTGTGTATCTGAAAAAAAAACAGGGTGCAGATATTTACTAAAATTACATCCAATATCGCACCAGTAGCATAAAATAGGTCCACGATCCGCCTCCTCCCAAGCGGGGATTTCACTAAACACAATTTTAGGATTATTTGTATTATTTTTTAAATATAATGGACAAAATTATATTCATTATATATATATGTATTAAAAATATAGTAAAGTATATATTATTTTGCATCACTTCACAGGAATAATATTCACTTTGTTTCCCGAATACACATTGCGTTAGTCTTCATTAGAGAATGTCAGTGTTTGAGGGGTCTTGCGCTGTAACTGAAGAACACGCACCTTCTCGTACTTATTCTTATAGGTTCCATCTCGCCGCAGCCAAAGGTCTCACAGATTGTCTAAATGTCATCCTATCTCACAAGGTGGAGATCAACGCCAAGACTGATGATGGTAATATTAATGTTTATTAACCGCTGGCCGCTATCAGGTTTCTTCCATGTTGGTCCGGTTGGGTTTCCCCAACGCAGCCCTACTAACCTCTAACGCGGAATTGGTCTCAGCCAAAAATATGTAATATGGGAATCATGACGCATGGCCGTTGCCACATGGGGTGAGAGGGCATATGGCTGGTGTTCCCTCAAGACCATGATTACGAGCGCCAAGACATGTCACCCATCACCATGACAGAAAGATGGGTTTTGTTACTCTTCAGATGGTTTCCATTCCATGTTCTGCATGTTCACAGGCCACCAACGTTGACTCAATGAGAGGATGGTGTGGAGATTATTGCGGGGCCGTGTTGCCTTCACTGCTCCATACTGATGGCAGAGAACTCGAGGGACAAGTACACGGGTTCATAGTCACCATACACACGTGTATAATAATGACATATTTATCCGCAGGCTACACCGCGTTACACCTGGCTGCCAACAACTGCCATCCAGACTGCGTCAAGATTCTCCTCCAGGTGAGTCTCAGCCTCCTTCTGACTGCTGAAGGTAAATCCAAGACATATGGCTGACGGTCGATCTCCAACATCCCAAAGTTTCATAAGTCCATGTTGAGGGTGGCCTGTTCTTCTCCTCCGGGGGCCAAGGTTGGCTGCCAAACTGATTGTCTTGTTTGTCGATTTCAGCGTGGCGCCCACGAGGATTCCATCGACTTCCGCAGTCAGACGCCTCTGCACTGTGCAGGTACGTTACGGAGGTAGTTGGGCTCATTTTTTATTTTTTTTATTTTTTTTTATTAATTACAGAAAATAGGAGCTTTCAAAACCTTATATGTAACAAATATAATTCATTTATTCATCTTCAAGGACAGCAGCTCTACATTATAGATGGACTAGGATAGAGATGCGTTAGAACATGTTAAACCTAGACATTTGTTCATCAATTATTATTCCTCAATGTCTTTAACGATGGTCACGCTGTACTAGTCAGATTGTGGATTACGGCTGTTTTCACGTATAATGTATAATTGTTGTCGTGTTTCTTGTAGCCTCTTCTGGTTGCGTTTCCAGCACGTCGTTACTATGCGACGCAGAAGACACTATCCTGGACGCCGCTGATGATGTAGGTTTATCACAGAGGAGGTTACATAATCATCCTTCCATTAACGAGTTACTATTTAATGGGTGAGGGATAGGTTACCTACGGCTTTCGACTCCCACCGTGACCCTAGCAGAATCTCTAAGCGTTCACGATTGTCACATAGAACTTTACGAGACAATGTCTGTTCACTGAAGAACAGTTGGGTTCCCTCTCTACTAAAACGCAGGAAATTCCACTGGCTGCTGGCGACTTATTCAAAATATCCAAAGTATGGTTTGAAATGATTGCTTCCAGCTTGAGGAGCAAGAAAGGGAGGGAGAATGCCAAAAAAAAAAAATACAAAAAAGGGAGGATTTCAGAGAAATAGAGGCCTCGAGGAGCAGTTATAGGAAAGGCTCTGCCTGAACCACCGGGCTTAGATACGTTAATGAAACTTAACATTCCAGATTCTTATCTCCCCTCCCAATGTTAGCCCCAGGTATCTAACCACAGGTTATACAGGAAGTCAGAGTATTGCCCAGAAATCTTATCAAATGACATCACTTCCTGTTATTTAGCTACAGGGGAGGGGGTGGAATGTGTGTGGGGGGCTGATTAAACAAGATAATATCTAATGATAACTTGTTGTAAAAGTCATGCGCTCCTCATCCTCCCTGTTTATTTTTTTTTTAGTATTTCCTGTATTTTTGTTTCCAAGTAAGAATGTTTTTTTTTGTTCATAAAAATAGATCCTAAAGGGGTTTATTTCACACTCTTTCAGGATGGACGGACGCCGCTCATGATCGCTGCTCAGAGGAACCATCCGATGGTCTGCTCCTTACTGCTGGACCGAGGCGCTCAGATCGACCTCACCGAACGAGAGAAAAAGTAAGCAACTCCGGGGGTTCCTAAAATCCCTAAGATCTGACACCCCGCATCAATGGTACACGCAGTATTTACCTAAGCTGTGTATTCGGATTGTATAACCAGGTCTAATTTTCCCCTTCCTGCTAATTTATCCTGTCCGCCTTCGCCTGGTTTTGCCGATATCTATGGAGTCCGTGATTTACAAATTATCACCGCGCTGCTAGCAAACTGGTGATTAAAAATAAAAGGAACGTTGTAGTTCCATCTGTCATCTCCAGGCCCCAGAACCATGGCAGGTATCAGGGTCTTCACCCTTTCAGCGCACGACAATCAGTGTCTCAGGGCCATTTATCTCTAGAATGAGCTTTGGGAAGGAAACATTCTAGAGGAATAGGCAGTATTTTGATTATATCCATGTCTGTCTCTTCCACGTTTAAATGCTGTATTATTACCCCAAATTAGGGTGAGGTACTATGAGAAAGCAATGAAACATAGTGTCTAATTGTCTACTTTAGTAAAAAAATAAATAAAAAATAAAAATGTTCACCATCATCAGGACAGCGCTGATCCTGGCATGCGAGAAGGGCAATCTCCAGGCGGCAGAGACCCTCGTATCTAAAGGAGCGGACCCCCGGCCAAAAGATAACAGGGGCTGCGATGCTTTGGCTTATGCCAGTCAGGCCAGAGATGAGTCCCTCAAGAAACTGGTCCAAGCTGCGCTGGACAGAAGGAAAAGTGGTGAGTTTGTGGCGGCCATACCAGCGAAGCCTAGAGCTGCCGGGTTTCATTGTACAGACACGTAACCGAGTTCTTGTAAGCTTCAAACGTCATGTTCAGTGACAATTCCTTGTATGATGGTTTGGATTGAAATGCTAGAATTAGGTTAAAAACTAAATGTTAATACGGTTTCTCTCCCCCACCCCCAGCAGGAGAAGGATCACAAGAGGAAAGTGCATCTGCTTGCAAGGTAAAGCAATATATGTTAAAGATCACCAATCAGAATGTTGATAAATAATGTCTGGGATAAGCGAAGCTGAACCTCATAACTTGCTCCTGGAAAGGTAATCCCACCCGGGAAAGACTCCTCTTTCAGCCAGACACAAGGAGATACGTTCTTCAACTTACAGAAGAATGCATTGCTAGAGGTCTGATTATAGGCCGCATATACCTGTTTTATAATTCATAAGTTTGAGGTCATATAATAGAAAGATGACTCAATATGTACATCCTTTCAGGTACCTCCTCAAACTAACCTTCGAGAGCAGGAACTGCTGAACATGTGGAAGAGGAGATATGAAGAAGAACAGAAGAGGGGCCTATGGTTACAGGGAGACCTGATGATGAAGACTCAAGAGCTGGAAAGCATTATGGAGGAGAGCCAGCTAGAGAAGACTAGACTCAAGAAACTGGTGGAAGAGTTGAGTGGTCTTCTTGATGGCCAAGCAGAAAGGCAAGGAGCCACTGGACAGGAATCTTACCCGCCTGACCCATGTGGGCTTCTAAATCGGGTGCTAGAGCAAGTAAAAAACGCCAATGAGCATCAACAAAAAGAGAGAAGACGACACGAGGACGCGGTGAAGATGCTTAGGGAGAGGATAACAGAGGTGGAACAGCAGCAAACACATCATCAGGAAGAAGTGAAGAACCTGCAAGTAGCCACGACCGCTGCCAAAGAGAACGAGGAAAGCGCACGTCAGAGAGTGGCCGAGTTAGAAGGTCATCTGGAGAACATGAGAGAAGTCCTGTCTCAGTTTGAGAAGCGGAAGAGAATACAGAGCACGGTGGTTGAGGACCTAGAGGAAGAGATCTCAGAGATCACTCAGGAGAAAGAGGAACTTCTGGTTTTATTACAAAAACTCCAGGGTCAGGAAGATGTTCTGATTGACACCAGGACGGACACGCGTAATAACGACCAGGTCGTAATGCAAAATAACATCAAAGCATTGAAGGAATTAGTCCAGACGTTGCAGAGTGACTCTACTAACAGGCACACGAAAACAGCAGATGCGCTGGGGGGGAGCGAAGCATTTAAGAACGGCTCCGGGTTGGTGTCTTTGGACGCCTTAGAAAAAAACGAAGGGAACTGGGAAAAGATCATAAGAACAATAGAGAAATACCTTGACAACATCGAGAGGGCTCAACAGAACCTGGTTTTAAGTACATCAGAAAGGCGTGACTCCGGACTTGTTATGAATGGGTCTGTAGGTGAGCACAAGACGGAGAACAATATGGAGGGACTCAACCACCAGAAAAAGGTGGAAACCAGTGTGCCATGTCTACAAAGTGAGTTAATACAACCTTCTGATAACCGTACGGTGGGAAATGAATCGACGGCACCGGGAATCTCTAAGACTTTGAGTTCCCCCTCTACGCAGGGAAGTGAGCAGGCTGGTGCTGACACCATCCACTCACTGAGACAAAACGTTTCAGAGCTTCAGTTTGAGTTGTCGTCACTCAAAGCGACCCATAGCAATCTTCTCACCCAAATGAACCACGCCAGCCAAGAGAAGCATAATTTAGAGGAAGGGCTCCTTGCCTTGCAAGAACGTCTACAGGCAGAGTATGCTCTGAGGCAAGAAATGGACAATCTGTGTAAGGATTACAAGCAGCAAGTTCTTCTCCTGTCGGACGAGCTGCTGGCCGAGCAGGGCAAACTCCAGAAATTGACCTCGAGGCTGGAGTCCCAGGAGAATGAAATGCTGATGCTGAAGGACAGCTTCCCACCAGAAATATTACGAGAAGGAACCAATAAACGTGGAGAACTGTTCCAAAGCGACACCTTGGAGGAGCTTTACTGGAACGTAGGCACTCTGGTTATGAAATATAACGAAGCATTGCAGCTGAAAGCAGCTTTGCAAAAGGAAAATCATAAGCTTCTGGAAAATCAAGCCCAGAACATATCGATTACAGATCACAACAATATATTGAACGAAGTAACCAACAAATTGGACACCCAGGTTAAGGAAACAGAGATGCTGAAGCAGAGGCTCTTCCAAGCCATGGGGAGCATCGTTGAGTTGAGGGATCAGCTCACAAGTCAAGCATCAAGCTCATTGTCTAGAGTGGAACACGATAACAAGATGGCTGACGTCCAGAGGACAGTAGAATCTTTAAAAGAGGAAAATGACGCATACAAAGTAAACTTGGAGAAGAAGGGTGAGGAGGTTACTATGCTTAAAAAGCAACTGGAACAAAAAGCTGTGGAGGAGCAGATACTGAGATCCAGGGAAGCCGAGAGGATACAGGAGTACGAGAGGCACATGAAGACACTAGAGGTCCGAATCACAGCTTTGAGTGAGGATGTCCAAATACTGTCGGGCAAACTTATGGATGCTTCCAAAGAATCCATGCACTTAAGAGATGAGCTGACATCCGAGAAGGAAAGGTCAACACATCTAGGGGAGAGGAGGAAAGAGCTAGAGACAGAGAGAGACGCTCTGAGGATAGAGACACGTAAACATGAAGAGGAAAATAGTCGTCTGAATGAAAAGTGTGATGAGCATTGCCGAGGTTCTCAGGAGAAACAGGAGAAGGTAAATGCGTAATAATTAAAACCATGTCTGGTCTCTCCAACGGGATAGAAATATACAAACTAGCAGGCGGCGGTAACATGTATGGTGAGGATTTCATCCGCCCAAGTGTTTGACCAGATATTTTTGTTGTTGTAAGATTGAAGAGTTGCTGAAGGAACTAGATTCCATGACCAAGGAGACTGTAGAGCAGCAGATGAAGTGTGAGGACCTGATGGCCCAGCTTGAGGTATGCACTTACAGAGGTGATAAAAACGTTTGAATCGTAAAAAAAAAGGAAATAACTTATTAAAGTAAACCTGTGAACGGCGGGCATTTCACCCTGCCTGTGACGAGGGTGTTGCTGTAGCCTGAAACGTTGACCCTTCGATACAATTCTCTCTTTTCTCCAGATAATCGTTCGCTCGGCTCCTCTGCTTTGCGCTTAAGAGTTTGAGGCTTCTTTTTAAGTTTATAAAGCAAGAAAAATGGCTACTGCTGGTATATGTTACTATAATGTGCGGTATAAATAACAATCATTTCTCTTAGGACACAAACAAACGGCACCAGGAAATCATTTCTATTTACAGAACCCACCTGCTCCACGCAGCTCAGGTAAGGACGTGGAACAGAACGCCTCTATGGGTGATTCAGAACTTTAATGAATACAAATAATCTCTTCTGCCAGGAGTGGGACCTGCAGAACAGGAAAACAGTGTTGTTATAATACAGAAAATGATTACGGCGTGAGTCACACACATTCTATAAAAAAAAAAATACACCGAGTTTTTATACTGAATCAGGAAAATCTGTGTTTATCTGAAAAGACTAACGTCAGAAGTAGTAATCCCATTATATAGATCTAGTATTGTGATCAGTTCTATAGAGCGGGTCTCCAGGAGGACACAGAGATCCAGTGATCCCACTTTATAGATCCCTGGTGAGATCTCCCCCTAGAGTATTGTGATCAGTTCTATAGAGCGGGTCTCCAGGAGGACACAGAGATCTAGTGGTCCCGCTTTATAGATCCCTGGCGATATCTCCCCCTAGAGTATTGTGATCGGTTCTATAAAGCAGATCTCTAGGAGGACACAGAGATCTAGTGGTCCCGCTTTATAGATCCCTGCCATTAGATCTAGAAGGAATTAATTCTGTGTTCTTGTCCATCAGGGCTTCATGGATAAGGATGTCCATCTTACGCTGCACTGGATTCTGAAGATGCAAAACGACATTTACTGAGTCTGATGGACCAAGCGGGATGGAAACTACAACACCCGCCGGACATTAACGGCGTTCTTTGCTTCGTGCCAATTGTTTTGCCCCTGATTTTGCACTGAGAAACACGAACGAAGCACCAAACCCCAACCTAAGAGCCGCCGGCGACATGAAATACACCCTGCGCCCCCCAAACTACCCCACCAAGAGCCGGAGAAAGGACGCCCGACACTGACCCTCCACTAACTGGACTGCCCCTTTACTAATTGGAATGTAGATGCGCTTTAGTGTTTACACGCGCATGCTGAAGCTTTACGGAGCAGACATGCACCTACTCACCAAATAAAATGTCAGGAGTTTAAGGCGTGACTCGAACGGCGAACACAAAATACGTGACAGAATAGTTTAATGTACAAAGAATGCCGGTGCCGCTCCCAGAAATAGACTTTGTTAAAACAGGGGTTTGTGTCTCAAAGGTTCTGAATGATCTTGCTAAGCAGCCCCTCCTACAACTCCCCAGTTTGTGATGTCATCACTCTGGAGAGTAGGTCGCTGTGATGTCACACCCGATAGCAACAACAGACATTTAAAACGGGTATATAATTTATTTTTTTATATGCATTTATAAGACATTACAGTTTATACCCAAAAAAAGATATTTTATTCACAGACCGTTTACAGAGTAAACACTCAGGATAACGAGTCATTTCCCCATTTCCTGATTACCATGCGCGTACCTGAAGCTTTTCCCCCCCAATTCAACTCACTAACCTGTTACCAGCGACGTAAAGTCCAGAATAACTATTACAGCAAGGGAGAGGGTGTCAGAATTCCGAAGGTCAATTTCTCACCATCGTTAATAAGGCTGCACATACACAAGATTCGTTCCTTAACGCAAAACCACTACATTCTGCTAGAGAAAATAACGCAGTACTGTTTGTCAAACTTAAGGCCAAAAGATAATACATCGCAGCCATGGCCTCATGTTATAAAGAAGGGACTTGAAAAGCCATGAATCCCAGGTACTTGCGCCTGTGAAGCCGCTGACGGGAACCTGTGTTCTTTAAGTCCGTAAATCGGTAAAAATCCCAGCGAGGCATTATCCTGTAAGGACTCCGCGTTCTGTTTTCTATGCACCATTGGGGTTACATTAAAAAATATTCCTTTAATATACAAAAGTGTCAAACGTGTATCATGACAAATAACTATGTACTGTACAGAACAAGTGCCTAGATATTAGCACGGAGTGTTACTCCTCGCCCCCGTAAACCCCCAGCGGATGTGAAAAAGTCCGGAGAGACGCGCGGAATATAATCTATTTTCATAAAAAGGGCCTTAATTTGGAACTGTTGTACCAACGTGGTTGGCATACATTATCATGCAATAAAGTGAATATTGTTATTCAAACCACTCAATGCTTTATTGACTATGTGCGATCACGTTCTAGTTATACTATAGGAGGTGCAGATAACCCCCCCCAAAAAAATACTGGGACATCCCAATAAGGTTTGCCAAGGAGCTTACAGTCTAGCGGTATAATGGCAGACCCTGTCCCAAGGAGCTTACAGTCTAGCGGTATAATGGCAGACCCTGTCCCAAGGAGCTTACAGTCTAGCGGTATAATGGCAGACCCTGTCCCAAGGAGCTTACAGTCTAGCGGTATAATGGCAGACCCTGTCCCAAGGAGCTTACAGTCTAGCGGTATAATGGCAGACCCTGTGCCAAGGAGCTTACAGTCTAGCGGTATAATGGCAGACCCTGTCCCAAGGAGCTTACAGTCTAGCGGTATAATGGCAGACCCTGTGCCAAGGAGCTTACAGTCTTGCGGTATAATAGCAGACCCTGTCCCAGGAGCTTACAGTCTAGTGGTATAATGGCAGACCCTGTCCCAAGGTGCTTACAGTCTAGCGGTATAATGGCAGACCCTGTCCCCAGGAGCTTACAGTCTAGCGGTATAATGGGAGACCCTGTCCCAAGGAGCTTACAGTCTAGCGGTATAATGGCAGACCCTGTCCCAAGGAGCTTACAGTCTAACGGTATAATGGCAGACCCTGCCCCAAGGAGCTTACAGTCTAGCGGTGTAATGGCAGACTCTGTCCCAAGGAGCTTACAGTCTAGCGGTGTAATGGCAGACTCTGTCCCAAGGAGCTTACAGTCTAGTGGCATGAAAGGAGTCCTTGCCCCTTGGTGCTTACAGTGCTCCTCACACAGGCCACTCTGCATGGTCTAGGAGTGGTGGGAACCCCGGGTTACCCCTTCCCCCATTTGAGTATCAGATGAATTGTTGTCTGCGGGCGGTTAATTCTATTTACATTGCCAGAACAAACAGGATTTACAATACAGACACAATAACACCTTCACAGCGCAAACACGGGGCAAATCACAAGATCCCGGTATAACCGGCGCAGGGTGCCCTTGTTTCAGGGGTCAGTCCTCTGACACATACTTCTGTCCCAGGCTTCCATCAGCCATAATGTCCCTGAAATCCTCTTAAAGAGACAACCAACATATGCACTTAAATGTATGAGACGAGCGCCGGCCCAGGGGCCAGCTGGATACGCGCGGCCACATGCTACGGGAACACTTTCCTGCTGGTGATTGACAGCATCGGGCAGCGAAGGTACGAGTGTTTTTATTATTATTATTATTATCTTACTTATAAAGCACAACAATGCGCATGCTTCAGTGGTGGGGCCGCATGAGATGCCCCTTTAAGTCTAAAAGGCAGCTTTTTTTTCCGCAGGAACCATTCATTTTATTAAATATTATCCTTAAAAACGACATCAGTGATAAAAGTGTCTGTTGTTTGTTTGTTTGCTTGTTTGTTTGCTTTACGGCGGGTACGTTTGGTCCCACCTGATACATTGTACCCTTCCTTGGACTTGGATTCCTTGGAATCATAGGAATAAAGCATTAAAAAAGTCCCCGGATCCAATTAAAAAAAAGAAACTGGTTAGCTTACTCAATGGGTGAGTGAGATGCGGGACAGTTTGTAGGTATTATTTATATTATATATATATACATACACACACACATGTATATAATTTGGGACCCCAACCCTATGGAATGAAGCGGGTAAGGCCACATGCCAATCACTGTCCTCCCTCCTCCCAGGCACAGTGCTGGCAAACTCCCACAATGCTTTGCTGCCAATCCCCCCACCCCAGGCAACTGTTTCCACGGAGACAGTGGGGAGGAGCCTGAGTCCTGACTTCTGATGTCAGGGAGTGTTTGCAAATAGCAGACTCCGCACGAAAACGTTGAGCAATTGTAGGGCATACAGTGCCAGGGGTGGGGGGCAATTTCAACCCTGCATTAAACCCCCAGGTTACATGCATCCGTGTATAAAGTACTAACAGCGTCCAGATACTGCAGGGATAATGGATCGTTTGGACTGGCAAACACAATAGAGATGTTATACTTTGTACTGAAAGCGTGTTAGACGCATGGAATAGCCTCCCAGCAGAGGGACTAGAAAGAAAGGAAATATACGTATTATATCTAATATGATATTATATGGGATTATAGGTAGTTGGGTGCTGACATATATCCATACTCGCTATTTATACCTTTTGTATATACCAGGGGCTTCCAGCTTTCTTTAACCGCGTGTCGATATCCGACGTCCGTGCGATAATAATAATAATGTCTAAGTGACCGAAAGAGGGCCCGGCTCTGGGGTCTTTCAGAGATCACCGAGAGGCATCACTAACGCATTAAAACTGCTTTTACAGAAGACAGACATTACGTTTCCCATAAGAGCAAGTTACGTACCGCCGCCATGCATTAACTCTTTCCTTTACCGGCACGCGAAAGGTTATTAGCGCAAGGCACGCACTACGTTTTAAGAGTGATTCTGTAAACTCTGATTAACATTCACCGGGGAGGGAGGGGGTCTCTATTTTGTTTTGAATTCTCTATATATTGTGATATTACGCATATATAATACACAATAGAACAAGAAGCTTCTTCACAATTACCGTGAGTTTCATTGTTTGCCCCCACCCCCTTATCACTTATTACATCATACAGTCATTAATGACGGAGGTCTGACGTCAGATGCCCTAATAACGAACATAATATAGGGGGTTATTAGTGCGTCTATGGCCTACCTCGCGCAGTGGAGGTTTCAGGATCTCCTGGCAGGTAATTTCATCAGGCCAGGTGCCTTAATCAATCTGCCCCTCCTAGGCTCAGGTGTGAAGGCCGACCATCTTGCACTTTATTAGGGGGGGCTGAAAAGGTCCATCTGTCACCAAAAACATGTAAAGAAAGGGTTAAATAGATAGTTGTGTAATAGGAATGGTTCTGTATGTGTGACAAGATACGGGGTATATAAGGTGACCCATACATTGTGCTAACGGAACTGCAAGCAATTGTATAGCTCAATAATAAATGGGATTGTGTGACATCACACGAGGAACCGCATGCAAATGAACTACTTCAGTGAGAGAATAATTTGCATACGGTGCCACGGGGTGACGTTATAGAGGATACGGTGGTTGTCTCTTGATTTGGGTTCTGTTACAGCAAAGGCAGTGAAAGGGTTAAACACCCGCTCAGTGCCAGCCTCCCCAGCAAACTGGGTGCGGCTACTAATAGACAATAAATTAACCCTTGGAGGTCATAGAGAAAATCTACCCACAGGGTCAGGTTTCAACACAGCGCCCCCTACAGCCAACCGTAAAGATGCACTGAGAACCTGCATCCAGCCCCCGGCAGCAGCTTTAGCGCATAATATAACAATTCAATACTTTCTTTACCCACACATTGTCAGAGTATTCCATCATCCCACTAGAGTGTAAGCTCCTTGGCACAGGGTCTGCCATTATACCGCTAGACTGTAAGCTCCTTTGGACAGGGTCTCCCATTATACCGCTAGACTGTAAGCTCCTTGGGACAGGGTCTGCCATTATACCGCTAGACTGTAAGCTCCTTTGGACAGGGTCTCCCATTATACCGCTAGACTGTAAGCTCCTTTGGACAGGGTCTCCCATTATACCGCTAGACTGTAAGCTCCTTGGGACAGGCTCTGTCATTATACCGCTAGACTGTAAGCTCTTTGGGACAGGGTCTGCCATTATACCGCTAGACTGTAATCAACTTGGGACAGGGTCTGAATGATGCCACCTATAGGGGATAACATTTGACTGTTAGCTCCTGGGGTATAGTATTCATTGTTCACTAGACTATGAAAGTGACAGATATTTCACCAAGTCCCCCCAGTCACCGCCACTTCCGATGACGGCCGCCAGGGGCGCTAACAGCCAACTCAGCGCCGTGTATTTCCTGATTCAGACTCGCTCCGACAAAGTGAAAGTGGGGCAGGATTGGGGCATTTTTGGCAATATTACCCCTTCTGAGAAGCCCCTTTCGCCCGATTCTGTACCAGCCGGCACCCTTGGAGTTAGCTGTTCATCTGATACCCCAGCAGGATTGTACTTTCTGCTATCAGTGGCATTTCCAGCAAGGACTCATGAAGCCCCCGGCTCTGGGTGAGTACAATACATTTAAAGTCTTCTTTTACCCCCTGATCTGTTACTTCTCCTAATCCAGCTGCCACCTACCACCCCCCCGGGGCATCAACTTCCCTGCTGCACTGGGGTAAGTCCTGCTTTTACCCCCGGATTTGCCCTGGATCTTTAAATTTTAGGCGGACTGCATGATTCCAACAAAGACACCTCCCGGGGCTTGCGTTAACCCTGTGCTGCCTGGATCATGCCGCATTAACCCCCTCGCAGCCCTAGTGCTTTAAGGTGGGCTGTGCAATCAGCACAAAAAAAACAAAAACATTTTGATTTTATTATTTTCAATTTGGTTGAAATATACATTTCGGAATTTCGTGTCATTTCACCTTCTCATCGGGGTGTCGGACACATGATATACAACCCTAATATTTTGTTGGGGAAAAAATAAGTCTATGGATGTGCATAAACGTGATGTCACGTGGAATTCTCCGCGTTTAGCAGGAAATATTTAGTAAAATATTTATATTATTATTAATTTGTAGGATGCTGTGCCCATACAGTGCGCAGGGCTGTAAGGAAAATGAGCGGGTGTGTTGGCAGCTATGCACCTGTTCGCCAGGTGTTGGAGCAGGGACATGGGCTCCGGTGATGGCGATATAACCCCCTGTGTCACCGGGAATGCCCGGCAACGTCTATAATGACTAAACGCGGGACATGGACCCTTGTGTCACCCGCTGTCCCCGGCTGCCTCTTCAGTAGCTGTCCTGTCCCTGGCTGTGCCCCCTCGGATTCTCTGTCCTGTCCCTGGCTGTGCCCCGTCGGGAGTCTCTTGGCTGTGCCCCGTCGGGAGTCTCTTGGCTGTGCCCCGTCGGGAGTCTCTTGGCTGTGCCCCGTCGGGAGTCTCTTGGCTGTGCCCTGTCGGGAGTCTCTTGGCTGTGCCCCGTCGGGAGTCTCATGGCTGTGCCCCCTCGGGAGTCTCTGTCCTGTCCCTGGCTGTCCCCCCCCTCGGAGTCTCTGTCCTGTCCCCCTCTCGGGAGTCTCTGTCCTGTCCCCCTCTCGGGAGTCTCTGTCCTGTCCCTGGCTGTCCCCCTCTCGGGAGTCTCTGTCCCTGGCTGTCCCCCCCTCGGAGTCTCTGTCCTGTCCCCCTCTCGGGAGTCTCTGTCCTGTCCCCCTCTTGGGAGTCTCTGTCCTGTCCCTGGCTGTCCCCCTCTCGGGGGTCTCTGTCCTGTCTCTTGGCTGTCCCCCCTCGGGAGTCTCTTGGCTGTCTGCCTACGAGTCTTGGGGCCGTCATTTCTTTCCCTCTGGTCTGGCATCTGCTTGCGGTTGTCCCTCCGTCGGTCTAGGTCCTGTCCCCGGTTGTCTCCCCTCCTCTCCGGGACCGGTCTTCCTCTCCCCGGCAGGCTGGCTCTTTCCCCCGGTCCCTGGCTGTCCTGTCTCCGAGCCATGTCTCAAGATGGCGGAGCTGAAGGTACCGGGGCACCGGAGCCAGTGGTGGCATGCAGGGGTCGGCTGAGGCGGCAAGGCGGGCAGGAGAGCACCGGGGATCGGTCTGTGACCTAACGGGGGCTGCAGAAGGGAATTCCAAAAACCGCAATGGCGGGTCGTGGCATTTAGTACTTAATGTCTTATTTACACATAACGATAAACGCCACGCGGTAACTGGGCACGCAACATCTGTACCGCATGGTAACGGGGTGTGCAGTATCTGTACCACGGTAACGGGCCACAGACATGGCTGAATAATGCCCTCCCAGCCGCACCTGCCCCAGACTGCTCCCCGTCTGCTCCTACGCAATAATGTGTATAGGAACAGCATGAGATGGGGCTGTAAATTAAACGGGGTAAATAAAACCCCATTCTTCTAAATGCCCCACGCAGTTACACCAATAGCCATCAGAGACATTGAAGAGCAAAAAGGGGCGCATGGATTTGGGGCCCAAAGAAGGATCCTCCAAAAGTAGGTACCTGGAGCTACGCGGCCATCAATCCCATGACAACATCTGAGTAACGCGGTCGTAATTGGGCATTTTTTTAGAACGTGTATTTTAGGTTAATTTCACTGATTTTGAACGTTTTGGTCATACCGCTTTGTCCGCCCGCCATAGCCGTTATGGAATTTGTGTTGGGTTCTGACCCGTTTCGTGACCCTCTTTTCCAGCGCATGGTTATGAGCCTTAGAGTACCGGAGCTGCCGGTTCTGTTGGGTTTTGCCGGCCGGAATAAGACTGGAAGGAGGCAGGAGATCGTCGCCGGGGCTCTCCCACTCGCTAAGTCGGGCTGCGATCCGGCCGTCCAGATGAAGATCAAAGAACTGTATCGGAGGAGGTATCCGCGCAAGATCCTCAACACCGCCGGCTTGCCGATGTTACATGTACAGGGAGGTGCGCTGACCACCGCCAACTCGCTGGCGCAAGGAACGGTGTGCCACCTGCCCTACGACACCAGCCCAACCTCAACCACCGTGCCCGCCGCCATGCTGCCTCCGCTTCCCGTGCTGGGCCCGAAGCACGAGGCTGAAATCCAGCACGTCTCCCCGGCGGCCCACCCGCTGCACCCGGACGTCAAGATGAAGCGGCTGCCCTTTTACGACGTCTACGATGAGCTTATCAAGCCCACCACGTTGGGTGGGTTTCTGGTCAGGAGGGGGTCTGTCTGGGCAGCGATAGGAAAAGCATCGCTCGTGCTAAAAGCGCTCGTCTCGTTTCCTTTTTGCAGCCTCCACAAACACCCAGCGCTTCGAAGAGGCGCACTTCAGCTTTGCGCTGACCCCGCAGCAAGTCCACCAGATCCTCACCTCCAGGTAACAACGCCGAGATCCATGCATAGAAATAAGCCGGCCCCGATCGGCCCCCGTCTAGTCTGCCCGTTTCTCCTGCTGTAAAAACTCAAACCTTCATCGGTCGTTGGTCTCGTCTTAGATTCAGGAGCCGTATGTCTATCCTATGCATGTTTAATACCCTCACTGTATTACCCTCTACCACTTCTGCTGGGAGGCTGTTCCATTTATCTGCCACCCTCTCAGTAAAGTAAAGCTTCCTAACATACCGTCTCAGCCTCTGACCCTCCGTGATGAAAGATAGACGGTCTTTATGCGTCTTAAGTTTGCCCGGGATTTTTTTTTCTTTTTTTTTTTATAAATAAGCCCGTTTTCTATGTATGTATTTTTTTTCAATTTGTCGATGTAACTTTTTTGTCTATAAACGGGCCCAGAAAAGAACTCGGGGGGGATTTTAAGTTCTTGTCTCTTTCGCAGAGATATCTTGCCGGGAGCCAAGTGCGATTACACGGTCCAAGTTCAACTCAGGTAACAGAAGAAATAAATATCACGTTCAAAGAAATATCGCGTAAAATGATGACGTGAAAAGTTCCTGTTTTGGGTGTAATTTACCGCTCACTTCTGTTGCCGGGGGGGGGGGGGGTTTATCGGGGAGCTGACCTGCGCAGGAGCTGACGCGTTACGGGGGTTTATCTGATTCCTTGCAGGTTCTGCCTGTGCGAGACCAGCTGTCCGCAGGAAGACTATTTCCCCCCCAACCTGTTTGTGAAAGTGAATGGAAAGCTCTGCCCTTTGCCTGTAAGTGATATTAACGCGCCTTACGATCCGTTCAATTCCGGTGCAGCTCAGGTTGACTCGTGTGTTATTCCTCCCCGCTACTTCTTCATTTACCTTTATGCTGCTCGTAACTATGTATCTGGGACAGTATTGTGAGTCCATTTAAAATGACGTAGAGGTTCACTAGATCTCTGTGTCCTCCTGGAGATCCCCTCTATAGAACTGATCACAATTCTCTGGGGGGGATCTCATCAGGGATCCATAAAGTGGGATCACTAGATCTCTGTGTCCTGGAGATCTGCTCTATAGAACTGATCACAGTACTCTGGGGGAGATCTCACCAAGGATCTATACAGTCGAGTTCACTCACTGCCCATCTCGTTATTACCCCTTCTGCCTCCAGGGTTACTTACCACCCACGAAGAACGGAGCCGAGCCGAAGCGTCCCAGCAGACCGATCAACATCTCTCCGCTCATCCGACTCACGTCCACTGCGCCCAATGCCATCGTGGTGAATTGGTCCTCTGAATTTGGCAGGGTATGCACCGTGTCCCCATTTCCGTGCGGGGGGGTGGGGGTCAATGACGAAAACGGTGTCCTCTCACTGCTGGCCAACGTTGAAATCTGTAGAAAATGGAGAGGAGGGAAGGGTATTATTTCAGAAAAGCCCCGGGCTCTCCTCCTCCGTTTCATTTTGCTCTCCTCCCGTCCCTTACAGAATTACTCTCTGTCCCTGTACCTGGTGAAGCAGCTGACGTCCGTAACGTTACTGCAGAAACTCCGAGCCAAGGGGATCCGTAACCCGGACCATTCCAGAGCTCTGAGTGAGTAGCGCCCGGTGTTTTCGGCGGGATGTTTTATCCGTCTTCCTTTTTTCCCGTTTAACTAATGACTTTTTTTATTTTCCTTTTAATTCAGTAAAAGAAAAGCTGACGGCGGATCCCGACAGCGAGATTGCGACCACCAGCCTACGCGTTTCTCTGATGTGCCCAGTGAGTAACAATGGAGCTCTATTCTCCCGTCCCGCTCTCATGGGTTCGATAGCGTGCGTTTAATGTCTCGCTCGTGGCTTTATGAGTGTTTCTGTGTCTCGGGGGGGAATGACACACGGACCTCTCTTTCCCCGGACAGCTTGGTAAAATGCGCCTGACCGTGCCATGTCGAGCTGTCACTTGCACTCACCTCCAATGCTTTGACGCTGCGCTCTACCTTCAAATGAATGAGAAGAAACCGACGTGGACGTGTCCCGTGTGCGACAAGAAGGCTCCGTACGACCTGCTGATCATCGATGGGTGAGTGGAGCTCTCTCGTAAAGCTCTTTATTGGGATGTCACTGGTAACGGGGTTCCTGCAGACATCAAACTATGGGTACAGCCTACAGTCACATCACCCGCACTTCGTTAATTGATTGAACTATTGTGCCATCAACCTTCTTCTCTCAATGATAATGTCTGATAACGTTCCTCCTGCAGTCTCTTCATGGACATCCTTAACTCCTGCACAGACTGTGATGAGATCCAGTTCATGGAGGACGGGTCCTGGTGTCCCATGAAACAAAAAAAAGAGAAGCAGGACCTGTGCAGCAGCGTTGAAGGTAAGCTGGATCTCCACGAGGATGTTCCTCCAGGGAAGATGCCTCCTGTACGTTTCACAAGATCCTTCTGAAGGTCCAATGTTAATCCATTCTTTTTTTTTTTATGCCGCGAACCGGTTATTTTCTCTATTTCAGCGAGTACAAACTACAGCATGGGCTTGGACATTAAACTGCCCACAGAGACCAAGAAGAAAGTGGAGGTCATTGATTTGACTTTGGACAGTTCGTCGGATGAAGAGGAACCGCCGTCCAAAAAGCAGTGCCCTGTGACGTCGGTTTTAATCCCCTCGCCTGATGGACCCAAAGGGTGAGGGATATACTCTTGTGTAATGATAATAGCTTGGGCGGCCAATTAGCGGAGTGGCCTTCCACCGCTTCTGGCAGAAGCTCATTGAGTAGAGCGTTTGAGAAGGAATGGTCAGACTAGATGGGCCACATCTGGTTTATCTACGTGCAGGTTATAGATGGAGCCTTTAAAGTGTAAAGTGCGGTGATTTTCTGTGCTTTTGGGTGGTGGCAACATTTAAGCCTTTGGATGTTCTGTGCAGGGTGATCAGTGTGGACCACCAGCCGTCATCTGTCCTGAGGAGTCCTCCCATGGCAACGATGGGCAGTGATTATTTGACGGGTCTCCCCATTCCAGATTACCATCGTTCCTATGCAGTACCTACTGATATCCAAGGTAAAGGGTCCAGGATCATCCACAATGTCAACCAGTGGTGCCATCTCTGTGTATTATTATTATTATTATTCCGGAGTATTGCAGGAATTTCAGGCTCTGTTTCCTTTGACCGGTAGTTGGCAGAGGATCTCCAGGTATCTCATAGCCACGTGCAGTCTGAGGCTACCAGAGATGCAGCTTTGGTGTACTTTAGGTTTTTTTTTTTCTTTGTTTTAATAGATCGTGACGTTCTCTCTTTTTTTTTCACCCTTTTAGCTGGGTTGGATTTATTTTCATTCCTCCAGACGACTGAAAATCAGGTGCGTGCTTTTATTTCCAATACGGTCACCACGTAGGCGCAAAACCCCAGCAACCGAATATCTAATTGTGGCCGTGGCTATATGAACAGGTTATAGACTAATGAAATAGCCACTGATGTATGTAACGGACGTACTAACCGCTACCATACCTCAATTCTTAATAATGAATACAGCTTGCCTTGCGCACATCTCCTCAGAACCAGGTTCTTCCATGTGTCCTCAGGGGATGGACTTGTAAGAAAGGCGATTGCTGATTGGTTAGTAGAACCAGCCAATAGCCTAGATAGTACCGCAGAGGGAGAGACAACAGAAGCAGTCAGTCTGCTTGTTTTTTGGGTTGTGGAGGTCGGGATAGTGAAATAAAGGCTCATCACGTAGCGCAGCAGCTATTTGTTTGAGATGCTCGTGGACGTCTTGGTCACTGGTGGTATTTGTCTCTCCTCTCAGCATTACAGTCCCTCTGTCATCACTTCATTGGATGAACAAGACGCGTTGAGTCACTTCTTCCAGTACCGAGCTGGACCGCCGCGTTTTATGAGTCCGCTAACCCAAGCGATCACCAGCTCTCACGTTGTGCCCAACACCGCCAGTCGCATCAGCAGCATCGTGTCCACCAACACCATGCGAGAAAGCCATAACGGGTCGCAGAACGCCACATCCTCGATGCCAGGGTGCCGGCCGGACATCATATCTTTGGACTGACCGCGCTGAGAATGGGCAGTAGAAAAAGAAGCAAAGCCAAGCGGAGGAGACTCTTGTTTTGAAGAAGAGGAACGCTCCAGACTGTGTCGCCAATCCAAGCCTTCCATGTCGCCAGCAAGTCGTGCCGCTGCAACAGTGTGCGGCCGCCGCGATGGAACGGATACACTTTAGTACGTTATAGTGCTCAAAAGATTGTTCTTTATGTTTCATATCAAGTTTTGTTTCCCGGAACCCCTCTCTAAGCCGTCTCGCATTGCATTACAGAGCGGGGGTTGTGGTTATAAGCTAACCCCAGAATGTACAGAACGGGTACATCTCTGCTGATAGACGCAGCAGTTTCTGCAGGCTAAATGCCCCTATGGCCGTCGCCATCTGCCACGTTAATGCGTTCGTGAGCCTGGGGACCACCCCGTTCCTATTTTTATATCAAATCCTGGTTTTGCGTATTTTTGAAGCAGTTGCTAGTAGAATATATTGGGCTGAAAATCAGGGTGTGATAGAAGGGCTTTGTTACATCCGCATTGTTTATTTAAGTTACTGGAAGAAAATGGTCCCGTTTTTTTAGGGTCCTGGAATATTTTGCTGGTTTATGCAGCAACCCTCACAAAACGCTGCAATGTTTTGATCGGGGGGTCAGCTGCTTGAATCGGACGCGTCAGCCACGGACTGTGACACACAAAGGCCGGCTGAGTGTTATGAGTATGTCAGCCCGAGGCCACCGGAACGTGGTGTGCATTAAATGCAACCATCTTGGCGCCTTACGGGGCAGCGAAAAGCGCGTCGGCACTGAGGACCACAGAGGGACGTTACGCTGCAGGCGACGCCGCCTGCGTTCATGTTTGGTGTTATTGCCTAATAAGTAGGACCCTCCAATATGGGCACCCCTGTCTCGATAAGCCCACCTCTGAGCGTGTCGGCAGTTAAATCGAGCCAGGATTCCCATGTTCTTGTTCGCTGACAATATGTCTCCTGAAATCCCGAACCGTGACGTGTCACAGCTCCAGAAAGCTTAAACGGGATCCTAATTCTGATCACCCGTCTGCTCCCTTATCCTACTCATACCGTAGGTTATGGTTACGCTGCTTCCAGTCCCATCTTGCAGAATGGGTGCCATTGGAAACATCTTCCTTTTAACATCTAGTGGTCTTGAGCGGGGCTACACCTAGTTTCTGAGGATGCCTTCAGTTTATACTGTGATAGTAAAAGAGAAAGTTGTGCTGTGATTAAACAACTTATTGCCAATCAGATCCGAAATGGGTCCCTTGCATTCCACCGGTTCATGTCGTTTTGTATTTAATATATGGTTCCGATGTATATTACCCTTTTGTTTTTTTCTTAATTATTTCGTGTTCCCGATACTTTGTATTTACACAACGAATTGTACAGAGATTGATACAGCTATATATTTTCGGTTGCGTTTTTTTTTTTACGTGCATACATAAAAATACTTCCAAAGATTTCCCTCTTGTACGTGTTAAGTTAAATGAAGGTCCCCCCCCCCTTTCAGTTCCGAACTTCACACCGATTCCTGTTCCCAGTGGGGGTGAAGGGGTTAATCTCTGTAGGATAACGGCACTGCCATTTAACCGTATTTAAGTATACAGTGTTTTCTGTTCGCGTGTTGCCGCTTTTTTTTTTTACTTTTTAGTAGACGTAGGAGCTTTGATACAGGCCGTTTCTGTGAGACTCTTCCACGGACAAACAGAAAAAGCGTTAACGGAAATAAAACATTTTATTTATTCAAGGTTTCCCCGGTGTGGTGTGTGCGTGCGTGCGGCCGTCCGCGGGACTCCACGGCGAGAGCCAGGACTGATGGGATATATAGGCTTATCATGGGTTAATCACAGTTTCTTTTAGTTGGAATCTACTCTACCAACCCTGCCTGGGCAGCGTGTCCAGCCACAGCCTCAGCGCGTACTTCGTGCCGGTGCTGACGCGTTCCACGTCCTCCCCGTCCGTAGGCGCTGTGTTCAGGAACGTGGCCGCGTTGCAATTGAGGTGCGTCAGGGCGCCGGCGTTCACCTCTGTGATGCTGTAACAAGAACGACCGCGTCAGATCACGGCTGTCGTAAAGATCTAAACGCTATTAGGGGAAATCTGGGGGCTTCTCTGACTCCAACTAGCAGGATTTAAACCATTGGTGCAATAAGGATGCTAGTAAATGGCTCATGACACCTAAAGTAACCTTATCCAGTCTCATCTTACATTCAGGAGCCGTATGCATGTTTAAATTCCCTCTACCGCTTCTGCTGGAAGGCTGTTCCACTTGTCTACCGCCCTCACAGTAAAGTAAAACTTCTCTCCATTACCCTGGTTAGATGACAGGCGCTTGTTGTAACATTTTTCCAGCTTTGTCCATTGTTAAATCCCTTTATGTAGATAAATGTCTCTACCCCGTCCCCTCTCTCTCCATTGATTCCCAATTACGTGCCGGTACTTGTGCCCCGCACCTCACTCCATAGCTTTATGGTTACCGGAAGCACAGCTGGAGACCGCAGATAAAATGATTATCCCCTTGTCACTATCTTATGATGGCTATAACTTACCCGACTGTGGCTGGGAGGTCAGACAGATCCTTCCCACAATCCTCTGCTCCGTCCTCCGCTGACACTATACGTTCTGCTAGATGTGTGTCCGTCCATGCGCAAGCGCTCACCTCCCGCTCATCTGGGCACAGTCTGTCCTGTATGGCATTTAAAAGGATTTATAGTTCCAGACCTTTCCATGGAAGGTTCCCTGAGAGAGGGAATCGTGTATAGCGTACATCTGCGCTGCGATGGAAATATATGGACCTCTATAATGCGTTGGGGAAGGCTAAGTATCCATAAAGCGACCACGGGAATGTGTGCGGGGAGTAGTCATTACAGTTGAGGTTACTAGAGAGAGGTGTAGATCAGGAGTAACGTGGCCCTGGGGTCTGGCGCAGAGATGCCACATGCTGGGGGTCCCAATGTGAGTCTTAGATACCGAGAAGCCCCTCCGTGTTACCTGCAGCTGCTGATGCGTGTCGTTGGTCAGAACGAGAAGGTAAGCGACAATGTGGTGGCGACGTGGCAGACCTCGGCTCAGTAACGGAGGGAATGCAGACTGCGGAGAGAAGGAATTAAGAGGCAAAGGATCATGGGACTTGTAGTTCGTCGACTAACGGAGAGCTGAAGAAAGTCTCACGCAAGGCCTGGAAACCGTGATGAAAATCCATTATTTAGCATTTTAGGTCATTATTCTCTGGGCAGTTATATATAAATTGAAATAAATGTGAATGGCATCTAATACATTAGAAAAATGGGAGCAGCCATCTTGCTTTGCTTGCAGACACCAACTGTTGGAGGTTTGGAATTATTATCGTAGGTACTAAATAAAAAGCCCCCTTTAAGGGGATATAAAGAGATTCATGCTGTAGTCTGGGGCAGTGATAAAGAATGTCCAACTACAAGTCCCAGCATCCTGGGTCACTGAATCCTAGGAGAAGAGGATTGTTTCTCTTACCTCCCAAAGTCCCAGCATGCTCCAGGTAACGCTTCCATGATGTAGCTTCAGTCCAGTCTCCTCCTGCAGCTCCCGCAGTCCCGCTTCCAACAGCTGAGCAAAACAGCGAGTATACGCACGGCACGGTCAGAGGCGATGGCGTCGGACGCGCATGAGACAATTCAGGGTCATTACGTTAAACGATATACATTACAGCCGTCGGGGCCCAGACGCGGTATCCCCGAAACCTAAAACATTGGGCTCTTCGTCAAAATGCTAATCAGAGCGTCTCGGTCAATCATTCCCATGGCCACTTACAAGGAAAGCCTAAGATTTATCATGACAAGAAGACGACACGGGGTAACAAGAAAACGGTTTGTGATGCTATGTCCTCCTACCTGCTCTCCTGACTCAATGTGACCTCCTGGAGAGGGAGAGAGAGAGAGAGAGAGAGAGAGATGAGCGCCAGGAGAAAATCCACATCCCTAAATCTGCTTTTTTAGTGAAATGTCTTCCTCTCAAACACTAACACTCCGGATCACACTTCCAGATTACGTGTACAAGACTAACGCTATCAGCTCCATAACATTAAATGCAGAGAGACACTGATACGGTGAAGAACTGTACCTGGTGGCACCCAGACGTTAGGGAAGATACTGAGGCTCTTGGACCTCCTGGTTAGCAGAACCTTTCGGTTTACGGACTGTACAAGCACGGCCACCCCGACATCCACTCCGCGGCTCTGGACCTCTTCGGGGAGTGAGGCGACCTGGGACGGGGTGATGTTGCTGATGGGGCAGAAAGCCGGTCTCTGTGGAGCAGGAGATAGGGCGGCACGGTCAGAGCGGGAGGCAGATGCCGGCAGCCTGCGGCGCTCCGGCTGTAAGTTATACACCCCTCTCCTGTGACCTGCCTACCTGGAGCGGCACACAGCTGGAATTACTGAAGCTCTGGTCTGATATAACGAATCGGTTCTGATCCAGCCCGCAGTTTACGATCACCGTGTTCTCCTGACTCCCGGAGAAGAAGCCGGTTATACTCTGAAAAACAGAACCCCTTAATGCAGCGGCAGCTCAAACTCATCGTATCCAAACTCCCCAAGTACCCCAAGTCTGGCGACTCCTGTCATGGCTTTATAGTCAAGGAGCTGATGCTGTGGGACTGCTTTGCATTTTAACCCAAAAGAGACTCTCGAGCAATCCAAAGCCTTCTCTGGGCACCATTAACGAGGCTCCTGCATGCCCGAAACATTATTATTATTCTGTGTTATAGATTCCATAGCACTAGAGCTTCTCCCGTATCCAGGTGCCCACAGAAGACGCTGAACGATTAACTGCTTACCTGCAAAAACCCAGCGCCTCGCAGCACAGAATTCTCCTTGCTCAGATAAACAAGAACGCGCTTCGCTGGCTCCATTTTGTGCGGGCAAATCAGATCGCCTCACCGGCATAACCTAAGACGAAAGGCAGTTCATAATATATTGCATATATATATATATATATCTTTCTGAAGGAATATACATGAGTAACCCCTATATACGGCAAAACAGTATAGATTTGAATGCACCGCTGGCGCGGCTTCTTCTAGGTTTCCAGTACATTGTACTGGTGGTACCAGTGGGTCCAGTATATTGATGGCCCAAAGGCTAAGGCAGTAATTAAACGCCCAATACGTCCTTGGGACCCCGGTATAAGCTATTTTTGATAATATTTCGCTCATCGACCAAGGAAGCAAACTCCTTCACGTCTTCTTCTTACTGTGTGCACTCACACCGTGATATCTGTAACATGTGGCTTCTCAGCCGGGAACATGAACCATGAACCCACTACCCTTCCGCCTTCATGATTATGTTCATTTCAGGAAGTGCCGCTTGCTATCCCAGAATCCTCTGTGTTTGGTAAAGAGAAGGGTGCCCCCTGGTGTCCAAGTAGCACGGTGTATCCAATATGGGTTTTCTGTTTTTGTCCAATACGCTCTGATTTACTCAAAAAGCGTGGAAGTGGATTTTAACGAGTGAAATGCTGAATACAGAGCCGTCAACAGCACAAAACGCACCTATTTTGTTATTGGGTAGGGCTCATTTTTACAATTCTGTGCAAAATAAATAGAGCAATCACTAAAATTGTGTTGGTTACCATGGTGATTGAACGCCAGGTGCCCCAACGATCACCGTATATACCCAATTTTTTTAATTTAGGGGTATTTATTTATTGCTGGACTTATGTGATTCCCAACGAGTTCCAGCTAATAGAGAAGGAGGAATACAATGTATCAGGTCAAATAAAAAACAAATGTATCCGTAATAAAGGAAACGTTGTCGGAAATACACTCGTTTTATTGAAACAAAACTACAATCAAGCATCGCTGATGATATTTTTAAGGAAATGACTTGGTAAATTGGCCAATGGGGATTTTTAGAACGTCATTGACTGGTGGATCGACCTTTAATGGCATTTAAAGCAAATACGCACGTTGCTTTTTCAGGAGACGTTTCTGCGAGGACTTGTAACCCCAGCGGATGTCAGACCACCACGGCAAACCCTGCAACTAATGGGGAGCTGGTACATGACATAAGGATCTGTTATCACGCTACGGGTACCCACTGACAGCACAACAGTGTAAATGCTAAATGTTGTGCAGTCACCAAGGAAACCAATGGACCGATGTTTATATTTTATTTATTTATATATATATATATATATATATATATACTGAATAATGGGCATCGTGTTATTACCGTATTTGCTCGATTATAAGACGACCCTGATTATAAGACGACCCCCCAAAATCTGAATATTAATTTTGGAAAAAAAGAAAAAGCCTGATTATAAGACGACCCTATAGGAAAAAAAGTTTTACCAGTAAATATTAATTCATGTAAACTATTTTTTCATATTGAATAAAAGCTATGATTGAGTAAAATATTTTTTGTTTCATGTCCTTTAATTTGCCAACCTGCCCCCCCAGTTATGCACATCTGCCCCCCAGTTATGCACATCTGCCCCCAGAAATGCCTTATACCCCCTATATGCCACTCTGCCTCCCTGATATGCTTTTTACGCTCCTATATGCCACTCTGCCCATGATATGCCTTTTAACCCCCTATATGCCACTCTGGGGGGTTAAAAGGCATATCATGAGACAGAGTGGAATATAGGGGGTATAAGGCATTTCTAGAGGCAGAGTGGCATATAGGAGGACACTTAGACACCCAGACACTAATCTACCCACTTACATACCAAGACACTTACATACCCACTGTGACACACATACCCAGACACTGATATACCCACTCAGACACACTTCCAAACCAAGACTCAAGCACTCACCGCGACGGCTCAGCAGGCGCTTAGTATACTGCGGCTCCCACGGCATTACAGCATGACACGCTGTGACCCGGCTAGGCCCCGCCTCCTCAAAAAAATTAAAGCGGTAAATCTACCGGATCCGCCTTTGACTTTGGGACGGCACAGTGCCCCCCGGGTCCCACGGGGTCTTGCTTCTGGAGTGCCGTGCCAAGATCAATGATTTCTCTCAACCGGCTCTGCTCCCCGGCAGTGGGCGGGCTATCGCGACGCGGAGGAGGCGTTCCCCATGCTGAGAGCACGCTATGCAGGGAAAGGTACGCTGCTGCCCGCGCTTTCACGGCGCTCGCTGATAGACACCCGGTAGCAGCTGAGGTTACCAGACCGGAGGATCCAGATTCCCTGCAGCGCTGCAGGGAATCTGGATCTTAGTCTCATAGTCAGACCTCTGTTTGAGGTCTGATTAGAAGACGACCCCGATTACAAGACGAGGGGTATTTTTCAGAGCATTTGCTCTGAAAAAAACCTCGTCTTATAATCGAGCAAATACGGTATATTACCCAGTGTACGTAATGTTAGGTCCTCTATTTTCTAATAACATTATGTGTTACGCCTTGCAGATTTACTACCCGGCGGCCTCCAGGTGTCCCCCAGCAGCAGGGTGGCTGCTTCTTCCCCTGGTCACAATGGGTAACCCGTTGCAGTTATTTCAGAATGCTTTTGCGTTAGATTTATTGGTCCTCCTGAGTTCAGGTATGTAACATCGGCCAGACCCCGACGACATAATCCTTGACAAATTAATCATTGCCAAGCTGCACGGTGACGCTCCAGTTCCCGTTATCTTCAGGGGGGTATTTGTCGTGAACTCCTCCAGACCAAGTTTCTAACGAAGACAGCCAAGCCCTGGAAGTTCTCGTTCATAATAACATTGAACTCTGCGGGGCTTGACTCGCTAAGGACTCCTGCCGAGGAGCTGCGACCCAGCTCACATTACCGAATCCCTCACTCTGTTCTCTGTAAGGATTCCGGAGAGTGAATATAACCCACTTGTAATGTAGGGGACGTAACAGAAAATGTTTTTTCAAACCAATAACGCCTCCTGCGGTTCAGCGTTATACAGAACTGAAACCTTAACAGTTTTGGTGGCTACAGAGACAAAATGGGTTTTATTCCCTGAACAGGGAGTTTGCAGGAGCATTGAACGTTTCATCTCCCCCCTATCACATTATGGGGGGCTGAGCCAGGGGAGGGTCTCCTGCAGGACGGACTGAGCTGGCCCTATGAGGCTATATTACCCCTATATTATGGAGAAATCAATGAGACAGAAACAGAATTTCAATTTAGATTAGCCCTATTAAACGTTAGTCCTTGGTCTCCTCTTAGACGTACAATAGCTTTATTTGACTATATTAGAGCCCTAAATTAAACTACCCATTACACAGGGCCGGCTCAACCCATCCTGCAAAAGCTCCTTAGGAACCGGACCTTTATATAACGAAACATCACCTAAATGTCACACTAGCAGATGTATAGATATAGAGAAAAGAGAGGTGTATTTATACTGTTCTGTCGCTTGTGACATCAGCATGCAGCCACGTATGTAAATTAAAACAAAGCTCGTCTGCATTAGCAGCCGCATGGCCATAGCACAAGGAGGACCTACATAACAAAGCTTTTTTCCCCTCTTGCTCTATACATAGGCTTGGAGTGCTATCTCAACAGATAATTCTCCCCATCATCTACCTCAACTTACAATAATACATCAAGGCTCACAGTTTTCTTATGGACCTAACTTTCCAGATCATAAGAAATCCTGACGTGCCCCTACCTGGTACGAAGTCATTGTCTGCCCCCTAGCTTTCTCCTGTCATCTTGATTCAGAATCATATTTCTGAGAGATCATCACTGCACTGGCCTCTATCGCCTCCGCTGGGGAGCTATTCTATGGATATACTCTTGGTGTTTTCTTCCTAGCTGTGCAGGAAACGAGCAACGTGGTATAACTTGCTTTATTTCTTTCCAATGTGGAATAACAGAGTCAGACAGAAGGTAAAGTTTTGTTTTTAGCAGCGACACAGCGGATTTCTTTTGGTGTCGGTCAGCTTTTGATCTTTGTGCTGTTGATGTAAGATTCTAAAATAAAGATGGTGTCATCGACATTGATCTCACTGGCATCCAACCTGGGGAGAGAGAAAGAGGGGTCCTTTATCTGGGTATAAAATCAAAGCGCTCAACGTTTTCATGAATGCCCAATGGAAAGTTAATGTAACAGCTACGCTCTTCCTTCTTTAGTATTCGCTGAAGCCCGCGCACGTTACCTGTTAACATTGCGTCTCAGGTTGTCAATCTGCTGGCGTTCCAGAGGGGTGATCATTTCTTCTATCTCCTGCAGCTGGGTGCCCTCTGCCCCCGTGGCTTGCATAGACGCTATGATGGCCTCGATCCTCTGGGATTTCTCCAACAGGCGCCTGGAGAGGACAGCGAAGAACCATGAGGGTGAAGCCAGAAGAGCTTCAAGGACAAGCAAGGAACCGTATCTCTTTCTGCGCTTTGCAGGAGGAAATGCAGCAATTCCCTGATTCACGCTCACGTCAGATTTCCCTCTTTTTACTCCCCCCCCCAGGGAACGCTTAATTCTGACCTGTACTCACACAGCACAACAGGCAAGTCTACCAAGTTGAAGTGAGAAGTTGCCAAAAAAATAAACACTTGTTTAATATGGTATTCGTTTTTTAGTATTAAACTAAAAGAGGGAGTTAGCCTTCCAGCTCATTAATCTCACCCTGGGTTATAAAAGGTCAGCGCTGGCAGGTTTCTCTCGTGAAAGCTGGCCCTGTATAATGTATAGTACAGAGGGAGGTGATATTCAAGATATCGCAGGCAGAGCCAGCTCAGCCACTACTGCAGGGTGACGTTAGGGAGATGAAACTGCATCTCTCCTGCTAACTCTGGGGGTCCTTGAATCCTGTGATGCCCTGCAACGGACTAATGTGGCCCAGGAGGCTGCCTGGGGAAGCGTAGACGGACAGACCTGACGCAGGCGCTGCTCGAGGAGATTACTCACTTGTTTTCTTTGGTCTCAAACTGTCTTCTCTCTATCAGGTTGGACACAGTCTGAGAAATGGAGGAATTATATATTATATATAACACTTGTGCCCCTAAGCCCACCCTCTTCTTCCATCCGTCTGTAAACCCGCCATTTTTCTTCTTGTCTAATGGAATATTTGTTTCTTCCTTTGCCACTGCATTAGCTTAAATTATACAGGGAGAATTAGGGACATTAATAAAGATACTATTCATTGCGTGCATATAATAGAGCTGTTAGAAAGTGATTCCTTGATCTCAAATGATATTTAGCTGCAGCATTTGGCCCCCTGGTAATTTCACAGACGCCTGCATACGAAACATAAGTACCTTGTAACATTTCTGCATCAGCATGCGAGCCGTGGGCAGGGTATTCACTGCATACAGGTAGAAAGTGCGTGACGGCGCGTGATCGGGGGTTTTGGGGATTTCCTGTAAGTCAGAGAATTGAAGTGAAAGCGAGTCACGGCCGATCCATTCACATCGCGCCGTGACCTAGAAGCTGGATCCGTTTCTATGAGACGGCAGAGGCCACACAATCACTATTTCACCTATTTCAGTGATAGCCGGTCACTGAGGATGTCCGGTTATCTGTGGGCTCTGGCTTTCAGGGGCACTTACCTGCAAAGAGACCAGGTTTACAGACAGCATCCGATACAGCATGTCTTTGGCTTCTTTGGCAGGGATCATAGCAAAATCCTCCACTTGTTTCTGTTCCAAGTGCCTCTTGCGAAGGAGGAGGCGGAAAATCCTGGCGCACCTGGAGCCGAACCTGCGCAGAACCACCAGTGGCAAGTTTGTGTTAGTGGGGGTAATTTCCTCTCCCTGATTTCCTGGTCCACTACCTATACCTTCCCACGTAGCCTGTCGTGCCACATAGCCTTTGCCTGACAGGAGTCATCCCTGTACCCACTTAAACTGGCCGTCCGACATACCACCACTGGATGCTAATCACAATATATTTCTTATGTACCCGGGGAGGCTTAACTGTACAGAACTACAAAGAGAATAGCCTCAGGCTGTACGATGGATCCTGGATCCGTGCTGTTAGGACAGACGCCGGGAAAGTCTGCCCTGAGCCAATTACATATAATATAAATCAATTATCTTACCTCTCCTGTACAACCGATTCCAAATTTGAAGTGGCCAATGTAGCAATTGCCTTATGGAGATCTATTGGGGTAAAGTTAAGTAACCAACAATAACAGGTTATCAACAGAATCAACATCTTCCAGCTTTATGGAATAGAATTCACAATTCACACAACAGTCCATCTAGTTAGGGAAAGAAAAGGATACTGATGACGAACATTCCTCCACCGCTGTCTCCGGACCGTCCGACAAACTCCAACTGCAACACAAAAACGAGGAGACACGGATTACAACCCAGCGGGGTAATTGGGTAAATAATGAAGACAGACTGTGGATTATGCCCACGTGGTTACACCGATGGAGTGTAAGGCATGGCACAGGCTGAAATGTTGGCAGATCTGTAGGGGATCTGCTCACTCAACAGCACTGGGATACATGTTGGCATTCTGATATATTATTATTCTGATGTGTTATAAATAATTATAAACATTAAATAGCAATGGGTACCGGGTCGTCTGCCAGCAGAGTCAGGTACTGGTCCAGCACTTGTTTGGAGATATTGTATCCGGCTGGCAAAGATTTGAAAATCTGCGAAGCCAAAAGGACATGTTACAGCGTTACGTGGCTTACGGGGAGCACGTCGAAGGCACAGACCTATCAGACCCCATCTTTCTTGGGGTCCTTTTAAGAGAATACCAACCTCGTTGGAGGACAGTGGATGGGTGTACGCAGCGCTGGAAGACGTGGTCACCTCACTCATTCTCAGCATGGTCCGGACAATCTCACTGCTGGTCTGAAACACAGAGGGCGAAGCCGACGGGAACAATTTTAGACATTTCGGGGCCACATTTGGGGTATGCACATTTGTCAATGTTGAACTTTGATATTTGATGATCCACTGCCCAGGCCCTATTTGGTACATCTTTGAGCGGCGCCATTTCAGTGTGCCCTATAAAACCATATATTTTTGAAAACTAGACACCCCAGGGTATTTCAAATGCTGGTATTTTAACTCTTTGCATGCACACATTTTATCACCGGCATTTCTCAAAGTTTGCAGTAGTATTTATTGTGTGTATTTTTCCCCACACACCTACTTTATGTATGAATTTACAGCTCCTGGTATTTGTCGCTGTCACACGACACCCCAATATGTGTTCAGCAACATCTTCTGAGTACAGTGATACCCCACATGCATGGGTATGCCGGGTTTTTTGGGAACTAAAAGGCCCCATATGGGACGTGTACATTTGTAAATTAGATGTGGGGCCATCCTTCCCTCCGTGTTAATTGGGACATTGTTGAACCCGGCCACTTCATCACTTCATTTTATCCCATCAAACCATATATTTTTTGAAAGTAGACACCCCATGGGCACTTAATATGCCAGTATTTTAACTCTTTCCATGCGAGAATTGTTTGAAGCTAATATATATATTATTTTTTATTTGTTTTATTTTTTTTTTACATTTTTTGGAACTTGAAGGTTCCCCTGTTGGTGACATCAGTGGGAAATTATTTTTACATTACTGTTTTTTTTTTTATTTTAACTTTTTTTTTGCTTATTATTATTATTTTTTTTTTTTTTTTTTTTACTAATCACACTGTGATTAGAAAGCAGGGCTCCATTGACTTGCATGGTTGAATGCAGTACCTGTATTCAACCTGCAAGTGGAGCCAGAGTTCTCTAGAGGGTCTGGAGACTCTCTGCCTAACTTTTCCAAATTGATTGGTTTTTTTTTTAACAGGGCGGCCGCCATCTTGCGGTTGGCGAAATCACTTGCAGTGGCGGTTGTGGCAGTCACAGCCCGTCCTGGGGTGAGTGTTTGGTGTTGCTGATTGCCTCCTGATTGAGGCATTCCAGCGACACCATTGAAGTTGACACTCTTTCAAAACGGGCGTCCGCCGCCATACAGTGTCTGGCGGATGTTGACGCCCCGGGGAGGGGCCAGACACGGCCCCTGATGCTGATCACGGTGTTCCTGAATGCCTCTATGTCGAGGCATTACAGCAACACAGTTTGGGTGCAGAAAGCGAGTGTAGATCGCTTTATGCACCTGTTTAAAATCATGACGGTCCTGGCACGTCAATTGTCGTTAACCCTTCGTTTCCGGGTGACGTGCCCTGACCGTCAATTGTCATTAAGGGGTTAATCCACACATCTAATGCAGAAGGGGGAGGCATATTCTCGTACCTGGTCCATTTTGTTGGACACGGCGCTGATGATCGCTTGGTCACGGAAGTGCTGGTGAAAGCGATCCATGTTGACCTGCCAGTATATTCCTTCATCCTGCTCGGACTGCGGGCGAAAGACGTGATTAATAGTCGGGTATTCTTTGGAATGGACAGATAAGGATATGTTGTGATGGATGATACATTCACCTCTGCACCGGTATCTTTCTTCGTCCGCTTCGCTTGACTGCTGCCTTCATCTTCATCCGATGACCTCCGCCTCTTGCCTCGCCCTAGAAAGGGACGCATAGCCCAATAAAGTTTAACAAACTCTAACGGCACCCGTTCCATACAAATACAGCTGGACCGGTTAACCCATTTAGCGCCCATTTCTCTGGTGCGGAAACTTTCTGAACGTTTCTCGTGCTTAATTGCTTTTCACCTACCCAGCAGGGTGACTCTGGGGACCGTGAACATCTCCTTCTCGTTGGTGACCAGGGACGGAGCTACCGGAGGCTTGCCTTCCGCTCCTTGCATCATGTCCGCTTCGGTGAGACCCGGACATCTCTGTACAAAGTGTGTGTCTGCCAGACGCGTGAACATTGCAGACACCTCGGCGTAATCCATGCTCTTCCCTTCTGTACAGACAGAGGCACTGCATTACATGACATCTTTAACACAGATTTAACTGCACCGTGTAAGTTATACAAGCCAATGCTTACCTTCCATGGACTCCGTCAGTCTGTCGGCCACTTTTTTCACCACGGCGCTCAGGGTCATCTTCCCGTTGAGCAGCAATTCCTCCACGATCAGCTCTCCGGTGTCACCGTACAGGGTCTTTGTGGTGTAGATGTAGCGCGGGTACCGGAGGATCCGCAGGCAGCGGTCGTAGTGCGCACAGTACTCCACGAAGCCGCGTTTGTGTAACTGGTACGACACCAGGTTGTGTTGGATTAGAACACACAGAGCTTTTTTCACCTGGAAGGAAAGAAACATCCAATATATCGTTAGTTACCAGAACGAAATGAATCAATGTATCTGTTTTTAACAGTTACCGCTGCAATTATTCTTAACAGTCCTTTACACCTGGCCTCACCTCGTGGCCTCACCTCGTGGGTTAATGACCTTCCTGTTAACCCATTACATGCTTGAGATCTGCCTCAAGAAAACACAAAGGTTTCCAGGAGCAGGGGTTAATCCGGCAACCAATTCACATGAAAACCACAAGATTTACCTGATCCAGGGAGGTGCCGGTGTCCTTAGCGATTACTCGTAGAGGCTGCTTGCCGGTCCGGATCAAATACGTTCCCACCCTGTCCACGATCTCTCCGTAATGCTCTCTCAGCAGCAAGGAGCAGAGCGTAGCCTCGGCCTGAGTCATCCTCACCCGCCTGTACGGGAACATGTATACATATATATTATATCCTCACAGTACGGATATCTCCATATTACAGCATATATCCTCACAGCACAGATACCT
Source organism: Spea bombifrons (assembly GCF_027358695.1). Lineage (NCBI taxonomy): Eukaryota > Metazoa > Chordata > Amphibia > Anura > Pelobatidae > Spea > Spea bombifrons. The sequence goes on from NC_071095.1 coordinate 22,254,686, forward strand.
CCATATTACAGGGTATATCCTCACAGTACAGAAATCTCCATATTACAGCATATATCCTCACAGCACAGATACCTCCATATTACAGCATATATATATCCTCACAGCACAGATACCTCCATATTACAGGGTATATCCTCACAGTACAGAAATCTCCATATTACAGCATATATATATATATATCCTCACAGCACAGATATCTCCATATTACAGGGTATATCCTCACAGTACAGAAATCTCCATATTACAGCATATATATATCCTCACAGTACAGATATCTCCATATTACAGGATTTATCCTCACAGTACAGATATCTCCATATTACAGCATATATACATCCTCACAGTACAGATATCTCCATAGTACAGCATATATATATATATATATACTCACAGTACAGATATCTCCATATTACAGCATATATATATATATCCTCACAGTACAGATATCTCCATATTACAGCATATATATATATATCCTAACAGTACAGATATCTCCATATTACAGCATATATACATCCTCACAGTACAGATATCTCCATAGTACAGCATATATATATATATATATACTCACAGTACAGATATCTCCATATTACAGCATATATATATATATCCTCACAGTACAGATATCTCCATATTACAGCATATATATATATATCCTAACAGTACAGATATCTCCATATTACAGCATATATACATCCTCACAGTACAGATATCTCCATAGTACAGCATATATATATATATATATACTCACAGTACAGATATCTCCATATTACAGCATATATATATATATCCTCACAGTACAGATATCTCCATATTACAGCATATATATATATATCCTAACAGTACAGATATCTCCATATTACAGCATATATATATCCTCACAGTACAGATATCTCCATATTACAGCATATATATATCCTCACAGTACAGATATCTCCATATTACAGCATATATATATATCCTCACAGTACAGATATCTCCATATTACAGGATTTATCCTCACAGTACAGATATCTCCATATTACAGCATATATACATCCTCACAGTACAGATATCTCCATATTACAGCATATATATATATATATACTCACAGTACAGATATCTCCATATTACAGCATATATATATCCTCACAGTACAGATATCTCCATATTACAGCATATATATATCCTCACAGTACAGATATCTCCATATTACAGCATATATATATCCTCACAGTACAGATATCTCCATATTACAGCATATATATATCCTAACAGTACAGATATCTCCATATTACAGCATATATATATCCTCACAGTACAGATATCTCCATATTACAGCATATATCCTCACAGTACAGATATCCCCATATTACAGGATATATCCTCACAGTACAGCCATCTCCATATTACAGCATATATATATATATCCTCACAGTACAGATATCTCCATATTACAGCATATATATATATCCTAACAGTACAGATATCTCCATATTACAGGATATATCCTCAAAGTACAGCCATCTCCATATTACAGCATATATATTACATAGTTACATAGTTACATAGGCTGAAAAAAGACATGCGTCCATCAAGTTCAGCCTTTCCTATATCTGTTAATTTGTTGCTGTTTGATCCAAAAGAAGGCAAAAAACCCCGGCTTCGCTCTTTCCAATTTTGCACTAACCAGGGAAAAAATTCCTTCTTGACCCCAAAATGGCAGTCAGATTTCTCCTTGGATCAATAAGCTGTTTCCCCATAATTAGATTATAAGATTATAAGATTATATCCCCGATTATATCCCCGAATATTATGTTTTTCCAGGTATCCATCCAGTTGCAGTTTAAACGTCTGTACAGACTCTGATAAAACTACCTCTGCAGGCAGAGAATTCCACATCCTTACTGCCCTTACTGTAAAAAACCCTTTCCTCTGCTTTAGTCTAAATCTCCTTTCTTCCAGTCTAAATGCATGACCATGTGTCCTGTGCATAGTCCTGTTTATGAACAGATTTCCACACAATGGTTTGTATTGGCCCCAAATATATTTATATAACGTTATCATATCCCCTCTGAGGCGACGTTTTTCTAAACTAAACATTTTTAAATTAGTTAACCTTTCTTCATAATTATAGTGCTCCATTCCTTTTATTAATTTTGTAGCCCGCCTCTGCACCCTTTCCAGTGCTATGATATCCTTCTTTAGAAAAGTGCCCAAAATTGCACAGCATACTCAAGGTGTAGCCTTACCATTGATTTATACAGAGGCAAAATTATATCTTTATTACGCGACTTGATGCCCCTTTTTATACACGACAATACCTTACTGGCCTTAGCAACCGCAGACTGACACTGCACATTATTGCCTAGTTTGTTGTCTATAACAATTCCCAAATCCTTCTCATTTGTCATTACCCCTATATATATCCTCACAGTACAGATATCTCCATATTACAGGATTTATCCTCACAGTACAGATATCTCCATATTACAGGACATGGCGCCTTTATATTTGAAAAATCACCTCATTTTCCAGGGCACACTCACAGGCCAAGCACTCACTCTCAGTTTGTCAACTCCACTCACAAGGCCCCCAATTCCTGTTACCTGACATTCTTAAAAAACATGTTAACCCTAAATTAACCTCCGCTCCCCACCGTCCCCCGTCTCTAACAGCTGCACTCACCCTCTGGTAACAAACCACCTCACAGCCCGTCAGCTTCTATGTGTTTCCCCAAACCAAACCGCGTACTGACTGTGTACATTGTCAATAAAGCTAGTTGACGCTCTTTGTGGAGGAGGGATAGAGCGGCGCCCAGGCAGAGATACTCGGCTTGCGGTCTTACTGGTGCTGGAGGACTGACGTGACGTTGGGCAGCAGCAGGAGAGCGGGCAGGAAACATGGCGGAGGCGGCGGCTGTGTCTCAGCATCGCTTCTTCTGTCATCACTGTAAGGGAGAAGTGAGCCCCAAGCTGCCGGTGAGTATCCCGGGAGTGGGGTGAACGGTTAGGGGTTCACTTCAGGGGTCAATCTGCATGATAGGAGTGGTTCTCCCTGGGAGATGGGGGTGTGGGCGTATTAACACAGTGTTGAGGGGGTTGCTGGCCCCCCAGGGTTTAAGGAGAGGGTAAGTGTCACCCCCAGGCCCTTGGTGTGGAGATAGGACATATGGGGTCCTGAAGGGGAGCTCTGTGTCCCCATGGGCCTGGTTTAGGAGGCTCTCGGTGTGAAGGGGGTTCATTTTGGGCCCCAGGCTCCTGGTGTGAAGGGGGGGGGATGTATTTTGGGCCCCAGGCCCCTGTTATCTTGATAAAGAGATGGAGAGATCTGTGGCCCCAAGATGTCAGTTTGGGGACAGGAAGGGAACTGTGGCCCCATTTTGGGTTATTGGTCCAGTGGCCGGCGGGGGGACTGATTGCGTTATCTGGTAATGCGGCTGTGAAGCGATTGAAGGGATATGTCACCGTCGGTGATGGGCCGTCTGCGGGTTGACGGTTGCCGCACACGCTTCCCGCTTAGAATATGTGGCTTCCTTGGCTGTAGCATGGCGCCGGTGTCACCGATCGCACTGATGGCATGTGGCCCCCGGAGGGCCTGGCAGTTTTGACACCGCTCCTGCTGATCGTAACCTGGCGTTGGTGACACGGCGCCCCATCTCTGTCGGTGGCTGCTGATGCACGGCATCCGCTGCCGCAGTCTGACAGCTGTCATGGCCTTTCTTGTTGGTGATGTGCGGCCGGGCTTTGGACGTCGCACGCTTCCTGATGGTGATACGCGGCAGCCGCTTCATTATGGTGGCCGGTCTGGCCGGTGACTCTTAAGGGTTCTCTATAACACGATTTAGTGGTTATTGCCGTAATATTGCCGCAGTTGGAGATATTCCGTGTGTGATGGTCGCTGGTGCTGCCGTCCTTTCCCTGGGGCATCTATGTGGGCTCTGTACCCTTTATACCCCCCCATGGTGCGCAGGTACGTCACTAATGGATTTAATTAAACTAATGGCTTATAAAGGTTAATTTATATAGCTCTGGCATCACAATCCACTGTCTTGTAGTATGGTGAGAGTGGATCTGCCTCCCAGTAGAAGTGGTAGAGGCTAATACAGCGAGGTAATGTAAACATGCATGGGATAGACATACGGCTCCTGAATCTAAGACGAGACAAACGCCTGATTCCCTTATTCCCTGTGTTAACCCTTTTCGTTCATTGATAAGAACACCAGGTAAAAGAACTGCATTGGGGTGACGAACACGTCAGTCACAGCCGCCAGCACGCACACTGAGTAGCCAATCGGAAGGAGAGATAGAGTATTTAAATCCCCGCGTGTAGTCAATGCCGTCACGAGAAACTCTTTTAACTGATCTGCCCGAGCAGCTCGGACGCCTTCTGATAGGAGAGTTTGAACGCGGCGACCGTTGATTAAGGCATGCGCAGCTTCGCAGGCACAGCATTGAGACCCCCTTCAAATAACTCATGAAAAGAGACCGTTGGATGCGGCGTGACTTATCAGGAAAGCTCTCCAGTGTGTTATCTACACCGGGGGGGGGGTGTCACAGACTCCCAGCACCAGAAGGGAATTCCAGCTGCCTCATCAGGCTTCTCCAACGCCCCGGGGGGTTCTGGGAAACATCAGCCCTTGATTCACACCCTCGTTGCCCCTTTAATATACCAGGAAGTGGTGTTCTTGCCTGCCAGCCCCTGACTGCTCCTTTGGGTTATTGCCCCTTGCATAGGGGTGTCCAGCTGATGCCTCCACGGCTCTCTCCCTAACTCCCACGATGCTGCCCGGGCGGGCGAGCGATGAACCAAACGTTAGCTTTAACTAACAACTAACTAACAAAGAGCGAGCGGGAAGAGCGAGGAGTTCATAGACGGCAAAGGGAGGGATTGCTTACAGCGAGGGCAGTGAAGGTGTAGAATCCGCTGCCGAGAGGCAGCATTCTATCCGATACAGGGAGGGTAAAAGCAGAACAATCGGGGCTGTTGGGTATCTTTATCGCACATGCGTGTTGTTAAGGTGCAGGTCGCAGCCTCCCGTCTAGTTCCATGCTGACATCAGAAATCTTATACATCAGCTGTTTCCTGGATTGCGTTGGCTGGCCCTGCGTTCAGGAAGTTACTCTGTTCGCATGATTTAACTATACACTATACAGGGCCGGCTCAGCTCTTCACAGCACAGCAGTGAACGTGATCAGATAATGCTGACTCTGCCACGGGCTGCCACTTATCTCAGCTTCCATAAGAGGAGCTCAGAACCAGCTATACTGATCTATAAAAGGGAGGCTGATGTCACTGTATGGGGTTGCTTCCGCAGAGCTTTATCATGGAGGTCACTGAGCTGGCAGTCTCTTAAGAGAATGAGTTGTTGTACCTCCTCTGCTGGCCAGCGGCTTAAGGAGAGTTTCGGTCGTTGCAGACTATTTGAATTCCGTTGGAGATGACGCCTCACAAATGTCATACTGTAAATTTAGGTGACTGCTGATTATTCAAACCCATGACAAGGACACTAAGGAATGTAAGAGGTGGCTGCCAGTCCCACTTTCTTAGCTCTTTTACTTTTCTACTGTACCATCTCTGCCCAAAGGCACTCAAAGGTGTGTGTGTATATGTACGGTGGCGTGTGTGTGTGTACGTACGGTGGCGTGTGTGTGTACGTACGGTGGCGTGTGTGTGTGTATATGTACGGTGGCGTGTGTATACATATGGTGGTGTGTGTGTGTATGTACGGTGGCGCGTGTGTGTGTGTGTGTACGTACGGTGGCGTGTGTGTGTACGTACGGTGGCGTGTGTGTGTGTGTATACGTACGGTGGCGTGTGTGTGTGTATACGTACGGTGGCGTGTGTGTGTGTATACGTACGGTGGCGTGTGTGTGTGTGTATACGTACGGTGGCGTGTGTGTGAACGTACGGTGGCGTGTGTGTGAACGTACGGTAGCGTGTGTGTGAACGTACGGTGGCGTGTGTGTGTGTACGTACGGTGGCGTGTGTGTGTGTACGTACGGTGGCGTGTGTGTGTGTATACGTACGGTGGCGTGTGTGTGTGTGTATACGTACGGTGGCGTGTGTGTGTGTGTATACGTACGGTGGCGTGTGTGTGTGTACGTACGGTGGCGTGTGTATACGTACGGTGGCGTGTGTGTATACGTATGGTGGCGTGTGTGTATACGTATGGTGGCGTGTGTGTGTGTATACGTTCGGTGGCGTGTGTGTGTACGTACGGTGGCGTGTGTGTGTGTGTGTGTATACGTACGGTGGCGTGTGTGTGTATACGTACGGTGGCGTGTGTGTGTATACGTACGGTGGCGTGTGTGTGTACGTACGGTGGCGTGTGTGTGTATACGTACGGTGGCGTGTGTGTGTGTGTACGTACGGTGGCTTGTGTGTGTGTGTGTATACGTACGGTGGCGTGTGTGTGTACGTACGGTGGCTTGTGTGTGTGTATACATACGGTGGCGTGTGTGTATACGTACGGTGGCGTGTGTGTATACGTACGGTGCCTGTGTGTGTGTATACGTACGGTGGCGTGTGTGTGTGTGTATACGTACGGTGGCGTGTGTGTGTGTACGTACGGTGGCGTGTGCGTGTGTGTGTATATGTACGGTGGCGTGTGTGTGTGTATATGTACGGTGGCGTGTGTGTGTATATGTACGGTGGCGTGTGTGTGTATATGTACGGTGGTGTGTGTGTGTGTGTATATGTACGGTGACGTGTGTGTGTATATGTACGGTGGCGTGTGTGTGTGTGTACGTACGGTGGCGTGTGTATATGTACGGTGGCGTGTGTGTGTGTATATGTACGGTGGCGTGTGTGTGTATATGTACGGTGGCGTGTGTGTGTATACGTACGGTGGCGTGTGTGTGTGTATACGTACGGTGGCGTGTGTGTGTATACGTACGGTGGCGTGTGTGTGTACGTACGGTGGCGTGTGTGTGTGTACGTACGGTGGCGTGTGTGTGTGTGTGTATACGTACGGTGGCGTGTGTGTGTATACGTACGGTGGCTTGTGTGTGTGTGTACGTACGGTGGCTTGTGTGTGTGTATACGTACGGTGGCGTGTGTGTATACGTACGGTGGCGTGTGTGTATACGTACGGTGGCGTGTGTGTGTGTATACGTACGGTGGCGTGTGTGTGTGTACGTACGGTGGCGTGTGCGTGTGTGTGTATATGTACGGTGGCGTGTGTGTGTATATGTACGGTGGCGTGTGTGTGTATATGTACGGTGGCGTGTGTGTGTGTGTGTATATGTACGGTGACGTGTGTGTGTGTATATGTACGGTTGTGTGTGTGTGTACGTACGGTGGCGTGTGTGTGTGTGTGTATATGTACGGTGGCGTGTGTGTGTGTATATGTACGGTGGCGTGTGTGTGTGTATATGTACGGTGGCGTGTGTGTGTGTGTGTATATGTACGGTGGCGTGTGTGTGTGTGTGTATATGTACGGTGGCGTGTGTGTGTGTGTGTATATGTACGGTGGCGTGTGTGTGTGTATACGTACGGTGGCGTGTGTGTGTATATGTATGGTGGCGTGTGTGTGTTTATACGTACGGTGGCGTGTGTGTGAGTGTGGATACATGCGTATGCGCACACGCGTTTAAGGCTTATTTCTGTGCAGACGTGAAGCCGGGCTAATGATGCGGCTCTGGAAACAGCCCTTTTTTATTTATACCTCTCTGCCCATCATTGATCTCCCCCGGGGTGTTTTGTTGCCCGGTGACGCGGGGTACTTTCATAAATCTCGCTGCCCCCCCCCGGCTCTATAAATAGCGTCTCTGTGTGAAGACCCCACGCCGCCCGCCTTCGCTTCCTTATTTTAATGAATATTTTTGGCTGAATTGGGTTTAATCCGAACGTTACGTGTGAGGAGGGACTGTGGAGAAGATTAAGGGAGTTTCGGCAGCAGCAGCCTTAACCCGTCTTCAGATGTTAACTCCGAAGCTTTATTCCTAATTAACCTCAAACTGAAGCATTTAACCCTACGGGTACCAAAGCGAACGAGCAATACAGAGATTTAAATGAACTATACATTTCCCTCTGGGCATAGATGGGCGGTCATTGCCCTCCGTTGGCTGTAGCTGTGTGGAGTAGCCACCCGGCAGAGCCGTTAAACGCCAGCTCTGATAACAGTAGGCGGACTCCCTTGTAGGATTGGGCTTTGCCCCCCCCCCGGTGCTTTAATACCCCGTGCCAGGCGGCTGAGGACGGGTGTCGGGTATCCCAGAAGGCGCTCCGGAGGCAGGTGCTGCTTGTGTCGCTCGCCAGCTGCTGGTTACCTGCCTGCCGGCAGCACCGTCGCTGCACACAGGCAGGATGTCTGTCTGTATGCCGCTTGCTTAATGGATTGACACACAGATTCTGCCCCCGGGGGGTTTCCTCGCTCCCCTCACACAAGCCGCAGGGGGTACGTTACATCTATTTATATAGCGCCGGCAGATTCCGTGGCGACGTTACAATCATTTAAAGGCGCAGTGCCTGGTACACAATGATCCCGGTTTGCCCCCCCGTGTCGGGCAGAGCTCTATGTGTTCGGGGGGGGGGGGTTGCGTGTGGGCGCGTCTGGCCCCCCATGAACCTTGACCCTTGCCGGTTAACCCTCCGCACCCCGGGGTTAGGGGTGTCGGAAGAAATAATGTCACCCTGTGGACGGGTTCCGCGTCTGCCCCCTGTTAACGAGCCCCGGCCCCCTGTTAACAAGCCCCGGCCCCCTGTTAACGAGCCCCGCTTTGTGTTGCAGGAATACATTTGCCCCCGATGCGACTCCGGTTTTATTGAAGAAGTGACGGCGGACTCCAGGTAAGTTACCCCGACCCCTGATCTTTATACGCGGTTTTGCCGATTGTTGCTGCGTTTAAGTAAATGTTTTATGTTTAGCCTTTATTGAGTGTTTTCACTCCCCGGCGGCGAGAGGAGCCGCGTCTCCACTTCCCTCTGTTCTGTAACAGTAATCACTGGGAGAACGATCCCACCGGGCACAGGGCATCCCTGCGCCCTAGCGCTGTATAACACAATCTCTCTAAGCTTGTCTGTTTAGCCAGACCACAAAACCCGACTTTCTTCCCTTCTTTCCACCGATCTCTTTGTTACAATTATCCTCTTTTTTTTTTTTTTTTTGCTATTGAGCGTCGCAAGTGGCGATAAACGTTGTTCCGGGTAAACTTCTTGAAATCAGGTGTTCCCATAATAAAGTTTGGTGACCTTTGCCCTGGGCGGAGCAAACTCTCCGTAACGCTCTTATTTTTTTTCCTGCAGTTTCCTTGATTCTGGAGGAAGTCCGACGGAAGACAACGCATCGACGCACTTCGCAGAGGTGAGTGCGCTTATCCCGGGCGGACCCCTACACCTCTCGTGATACCCAGCCCTGCTGTTAAAGCTCCCGGTAAACCCCCCCCCCCGTGCACCGGCAGTTTACTTCTTGCCCCCACACCTAGGGCTACGGTCTCTCTCCGCACGTAATGCCCATTCTCTTCCCCCTCTCCACCATGAAGCCCCGTCCTGGCTCGGGGGGGCAGTATATTTTTTGTGACTTTTATGTTAAGGTGTCGAGGTTCTGATCTCGGCGTCACGAGGATGGGGCTGCTCTGCGGGGCCGCTGACAATCACGTGTAGTCAAACCCGTTGTGCAGGTTCCGGGTGTTTATGAAAAGACAGCAGCTTGCTCTATTATAAATATTAAAAGGGGAAGCCCCCCCGGGGGGTAGGTCATCAGGGGTATTAGGTGCCACTTCCTACTTGTCCCGGGATCGTAAGCTCAACGTGCTGCGTGTTTACCAGCCGAGAAAGTGTTTGTATCCTCGGTGCAGTCTGATAAGACTTCGAAGAGAGATTAGATAACGGTAACATTGTTACAGGAAATGGTTAAAGTAGCAAACAAACAGGGGGGCTTTGTCTTTTATATGGCGAGTGCATCGCAGGTCCCAACGCATGCTGGGTAACGAGATCTCCCGATAAGCGCCGGCTGTTCTGGAGATGTCTCAGTTACCCCCGATCTGCCCCATCAGTGGTTTCTCGGACCCCCCGTGTTCACTGATAACCGGTTGAGCGGCAGCCGGGATGAGGCGGTCTCGTTTTACCTACAGATAGGGTGACAGACACCTGCTGCTCGCACGCAGGGTAATATTCCCAGATCCCGGGGCGTAGATAACGCGTTCTACGAGCAGAGCGAGACGCGGGGGATCTCCTGGAGCGTTTTATGCGGTCGTCGGTGTCAATATGCGGTATATCGCACGAAAGCGCTGCCGGTGTATAAAGGTATGGCGGACGCACCTTCGCCCGGCACCTGAGCGCGTAAACATGATAGCGTTTGGGGTGCGGTATAAAACTCTTAGATTATTAACCACAGAGCAGATGGACCTTCCCCGTCCGCCATAGTCCTAAAACGAAGCATTCGCTTTCCCTGATGCCGTTACGCCCCGTTTTACCGGCTCTCACGCCAGCTCCATTTCCACGGCTACGTTTTATTTGTCACGCGGCACACGGTCTTTTTAGCATCTGCCCCCGCTGGAGGGCAATCTTCTGCCTGCTAACCATGTCTGTCCTCGGCAGCTTTTGGACCATTTAGACCACACAATGTTTTTCCCCGACTTCCGAAACTTCCTGAACAGCAGCTCTTTGGACCAAGATGGCAGAGACCACGAACGGGGCCACCAGGCCCACCCAGACCTGAGGGTGACTCGTCGGCCTCCCCGACAGCCCATGACGAGGTACAGATCCCGCGCCAGCTCGCGTCCCGACCGGAGCCCGGCCATAGAAGGGTGCGTACTCGTCATTGCTGTTCCTTCTACTCTCGGGGTTATCGTGGATTTGTGGTTCATGTTTATTGGCGTCTTTTACAGGATCATCCAACAGATCTTCGCCGGTGTCTTCGCCAACCCACCCTTGCCAGGCGCACCGCACCCGTTCTCACTGTGAGTACCCTGTTAAAACAAGGGGTGATAGGAGTGGGAGCTCGGTGCCACAGTTTGCGTGCGGCACGCCGGTGGCCGTGTCTCGCTACGATAACGCTTCGTGTTATTTAAACAGCGGAATGTTGCACTCGAATCCCGGAGACTACGCTTGGGGCCAGAGCGGCCTGGACTCCATCGTCACGCAGGTGAGAGACCGTTAATATAAACCCATAATAAAGCCACAATAAGAGCTGGTAACATTCATATACCTTCCATCGTTTGCTATATCTGGCCCTCGAGGACCAGAGGTCGGAGATGGCATTATTGGCCCTGTATTCACCAATCCCCTTTTGTTATCGGTGTTATTAATCGCTCGGACTTCTTCATCTGCCTCTTTTTAATGTTTACGAAGCGTTGAGAGATTTGGAGCTCATGAATCTGTCCTCTTCCTCCTGCAGCTTTTGGGCCAGCTGGAAAACACCGGCCCCCCTCCAGCCGACAAAGACAAGATCTCATCCCTCCCGACAGTAACGGTCACTCAGGCGCAAGTGGGTGAGTGCCGGCGGGACGCCGCCAAGCGATCGCGCTCCTATAAGTATTGTAAACAACCCTGCATGTGAAAGGGTTAATATGATGTTATACCAAACATCCCAAGGCCATTTGCAGCCTTACATAGATCTGCATGCTTCCAGCTCTCCTGGAGCTTCTCCTTCCGCGGAGCTTCAGGAAATGTTGACTCACTGCTGGAATCTCACTTCGCTAATGGGGTTTTTTTTCTTTGCTGTCCCCTCAAACGTAGATATGGGTCTGGAGTGCCCGGTGTGTAAAGAAGATTACGCGGTAACGGAACACGTCCGACAGTTACCCTGCAACCATTTCTTCCACGGAGACTGCATCGTGCCTTGGCTGGAATTGGTGAGATCGCCTTGGTGTTTATACGGCCTTGGCGTGGATACGTGCGCTGTGGGGCACGGCGGTCGGCCTACTCACGTTTCAGCCGCCCAGTAATGTATACAAATCCATATGATGCCAAAAAATGGCCCCAATTGATACCCGTCGGTAGTTGTATTTGTTTTCTAAGCCAGCCCGTAATTTCTTATTCATTCACCTTTTTGCCACGTGATTTACCCTTAATAGGAATACAATACAATCTTTTTTGCAGCCCTGGACACGGGTATTTATTTATTCTTAGAATTATTTAGAGCGATAGTCCGTAGCTAAATTAGCAGCTATATCTTCTCTTACCTTCTTTGGGTTATGCTCAGAATATAACCCCCGAGTGACCATCTGAGCGCTCACACAGCGTCATTGAGGCACCTCTGCTGTCCGTACCCCACGGTGCTTAATGCGTTTCTTTCCCTCCCGCAGCACGATACATGCCCCGTGTGCCGAAAGAGTTTAAACGGAGAGGACTCGACGCGACAAGCCCCCGGATCTGAGCCATCGTCCAGCGGCGACAGCCACATGCACGACCGATGGACCTTCTGAGGACCTCAGACCTGCCTTTCCCGCAACCTGTAAAATGTGTCGGAGATCGGAGCAGCCGCCGTGCGCTGCCTCACTCCCAGATGTCATCTAACATCCGAGGAATGAAGAGCTCCAACAGCCAATCCTTGCTTTGCTCGAAAATAATAAGAATAGACCTTCTTCGTTCTTGTCCCATGTGAGCAATGATGAGAAGCCCACTAAGCCTTTGGCTGTTTTTCCAAGAAATAAGGACAATTTGCAACTCTTGCCACCCATTCTTCTGCCTTGCGAGTGAAAGGATACATAATAGCGCGTTTATGTTACAGAGGAAACATCTTCTCCACCCCTCCTCAGAGGAACACGAAGGATGGCACGGCATACGTGGTGTCATTACTCTGAGCCATCCAAACCGCCACCGGAAGGAAGGACAACGATGAGCAGTTTTTATATTGGCTGGAGAACAGAATTAACCGTATCGACAAGTCCTGCGTGCCTGCAGCGGACAAAACAAAAGCTTATTGGGATGAATCGATCAAGTATTTACACGCTATTTGGGGGGGGGGGTTCCGTTCAGTTTTAAGGTGCCTGTAAGAATCTGGAACTCATCTCACGACCCTAATAGTCCAGCAACCGGACACCAAGCGCTCCCTCGCCGCCATATTCCCTCGACTGTTTCTAGTGCGAGAGGTGGACCATCAGGTTTTCTTTGTGTCTCGTTTTTCTTTGCACTTAATTTTTGCACCCCCCCCTCCATCCAAAATGTCCTATATTTAACTCCAGCCCCCCACCACCCCACTTGGTTCTTTTGTGTATCGAACATAACAGTAACATATGAAATATCAGAAAAACTAGAATCGATTAAAAAAAAAAGACTGATGATTTGTAAATTAAGATAAATTTGCTGAGATATCCAAAACCAGTCACTTCTTGTGTTGTTTGTGTGTTGATGGGAAATCATCGCGTAGGTTTTATTGTCGTGTACGGTGTGAATCATTAATTACACAGAATTCTGCACTCTGGATTTTAAAAAAAATAAAATAAAAGTATATAATAAGAGCTTGGAAAGGCTTGGCCCGATGGGACGTGCAAAGGAACTGGACTTATACATCGCAATGAACGATCAGCGTGACTTATACGTCGCGACGAACGATCAGCATGTGACTTATACATCGCGGCGAATGATCAGCGTGATTTATACATCGAGGCGAATGATCAGCGTGACTTATACATCTCGATTAAATTATCAGTGTGACTTATACGTCACGACGAACAATCAGCATGTGACTTATACATCGCGGCGAATGATCAGCGTGACTTATACATCGCGATAAATGATCAGCGTGACTTATACATCGCGATGAATGATCAGCGTGACTCATACATCGCGATAAATGATCAGCGTGACTTGTACATCGCGATAAATGATCAGCGTGACTTGTACATCGCGATAAATGATCAGCGTGACTTATACATTGCGATAAATGATCAGCGTGACTTGTACATCGCGACGAACGATCAGCATGTGACTTATACATCGCGGCGAATGATCAGCGTGACTTATACATAGCGATAAATGATCAGCGTGACTTATACATCGCGATGAATGATCAGCGTGACTCATACATCGCGATAAATGAATAATGTAAGTCGAGGCAAGCAACAATTTTCTCTCCCTTCTTCACCCCCCACCCTTATGAAGGCTGTCTGAATCAATCAGCAACTTAACAATAGCGGAGCAATAACTTTACGGGGAGGAATAATCAGGCAGATCATCAGAACAGGTGATCAGCGATGGCTGAGTACCTATTTAAATCAACAGAGGGTAGGGTTTTCTCGGCAGCTGGTGGACAAATCGTCCACCAGCTGCCGTATTGTGAGTAAAGTCTCGGAGGGCTCTGATTGGAATAATCCGTGTAATCTCTGATACTTCGAGGGTCTTTCTTACTAGTAAGTAGAGCTTGGGACAGAGATAATGTTTAATAAAATATTTATTTACAGAAAAGTACAAAAAGAATAAAAGACCAAAAAAATCTTCATTCTGACAAAGAATATTGGGGGAAAAAGTTGGAGATAATTCCTAATGACCACAAATCATAGCGATGTTACTGAGCTTTTTAAGACCTTAGAGGGTCCTTCTACGTCTATCTGAAGAAGGGACCTCTGAGTTCGTGGTCTACCATGGAGAGAAACATTGGTCCAAACTGGCAAAGAATGGGCAAGATGTATCAGACTAGCTGTGATCCCCAAGGAGACTCTGGGGCAAAGTCGTAAGGCCAGTACCAATTAATTGGATGCTGCTTCTGGTTGGACCGTCACGATGATAACAGGAGTTTTAGAGCTTTACGGCCACAATCTCTTTTCATGCGCAAGAGTGAGACCTGTGAGTGTCCCCCACCTCTGACGTCCCGTCTTTGGGGGCCGTCGGGAGATCTGTAAAGCTTGTGTCGCGTCTTATTTTGCGAATACATTGTCTTTAGAAAAGTACCACAAACGGCTGAAATGTATAAAACTGTTTGATGCCAGCGGAGCCATTATTATTATTATTATTATTTAAGAAAAAATAATGGCATTAAATTTTTTGCCCAAAAACATGCATACTGGGTGTTGGTTCAAGCAGTAGAATTTGTACAATGTGTGAAACGTCTGATAACTTAAAGGAATATTAATCGATAACAGGAACACCTATTTAAAGGTTCTGCCCCCTGTCCTGTTTTATTTGCCCTGAACGCATTTGTTGACCGTTTGATTTTGTGGAGGCTACTTGTGATGATGATGATGATGATGATATCATGGTAAATATTAGGATGTTTAGCCCAAAACAGTTGAGAGCAGCATCAGGGCATCTCCTGGTGGAAGGAAAGGCCACGTTCTGTCTGTTCCTGTATGTTTTACCCTTAGTGTCCCGTTGCTTTGTTGCGGTTTCTCTTGTGCGATAAACAGGGAAATGTTGGTAGGCGGATGAACCTACTCCTTCCCGTCACAGTTTTCCTTTGTCACCAGGAATTCCAGATAAATCTTTAGCTCATGACCACAGTTTGCCAGCAGCTTTTCCCTCCAGGGGTTGGTCTGAAGGTATCTCACCTGCTTCTTGCAGAGGTCTTAGCATGAGTCGGTTTCGTAACGAACGTCCGTCCTTGAGAAGGACAATTCTTTTTACAAAAGTTCTTCATGTTAGATAATTAGGTTTCATTACTGTAAAATCTCAGTAAGTCCAGACAGGACTGTCTGGGGGGGGGTGGGGGTCTGGCATGGAGTCCACATGATAATCTTGGTGAAGAAATTTTCATCTTATTCTCAATGTGGTCATTGCTCTTCCTTATCGGACTCTACTTTCTCCTCTTCTCCTTGTGTCTTTCTTGTAAAGAATCCCAGCTAGAAGAGGAGGAAAAAGGAAACATTGTAACTTGGATGTGTATGAGGCAGGTGCAGCCAAGATGCTGGTCTCCATCGGTGGCTCAGCATGTTCCCTCAAACAAAAGGACTGTGGATTATGGAGATGTAGGACCACATTTTGATTAACCCTGTTTTAATAGTGGGCCAGTCCCTCCAGTCTGGGATATCCTGGTATTTCTGTAACTACAGTCATAGTTATTGGGGAGATGGGAATGGGTACTAACCTTCCACAGAATGAAGATGATCAGAGCCAGGAGAAGGAGGCCCCCAATGACGCTCCCAATCAGGATCCACAGGGAGATGGAGAGGAGAACCGGCTGCAGGACTTCCAGGACGCTCTGCAGGGGACGAGAAGAAGACACAGTCTGATAACCTGCGTCTGGTTTGCAGATAACTACAACGTGGCGGAATTCGGACGGGCCGCCCCGTGCCGCCACGCTATGAAACTTCTACCCCAGCACCCTGGATTGGAGGAAAGGGCAAGTAACAGTCCGATAAATCATTCTGGTTTTGTAGCACCAGAGGTTAACAGTTTGAGGCTACCTGGGATCTACAAGGTCCACGTCTCCCCACCGATTGTCCTAAACATGAAGCAGTTTGAAAGATTCTGTTTTGAGCTTATTCACTAAACTGTGATTTGCTTCTGTGCCACGTGCCAAGCATTACCAGAATAAATATATGGGTATGTTTGCGGGTTAAGTTGTGGAAAAGAATAAAACAGATGATGATTTTTCTTTCCAGATTTCTTTACCTCTCTCCGATGTCCCCCGCTGTCCGTGAACAGGATCCCATCTTCGTTTAGGCGGAGAGTGAACGTACTGACCACTTTGATAGAACGGAACTTGGCCTGTACGGTAAGGAATGGTGAGTTCATGATGATTCTGTCAAATATAACGGTGATTTTGGAGCATAATATTGTAATTAAGCGTTTTAGGCACCTGTGTAACTCCTGCTCTAGTTGGAATCTCACACGCATAGCCGATCAGGTGCCTTCTGGGGATTATCATGTTATATGTAAAATTAGGTATTTTTAGGGTTCTCTGTTGAATTATGCAGTGCCCGACACAGTGGGTTCTTTTATGAAGACGCCCCCCCCCCCGTAAAGTGACAAATTATGCACTGCGCTGTGCTTTGCTCGGGGGTTCAATGGGTTAATGGTACCAGCCAGATCCTTTTAGTTTTTTGGGAGAGGATATGAGATCATTGTTTCCCAAAGAAAAAAAAAATCTGTATTGAGTGAGTAACAAAGGAGACCATTGTCAGAAGATACCATGGCCGCTATTCTTGGAGTCTGATGGCCGGGGTCTGTAAGAGAGATTACCGAGGACGCTCACCAACCTATGGATTACCTAAAAGCGTGCTTTTTGGGGAAACAAAATAGGATTTAATATAAAACAGGGGATCTAACAATGGTCACCTCTACACTCCCTCTTACCTTATGAACGTCCATCCACTTCCGCATTCCTGGCACCTACCTCTAGACGACCTTCTCATTAAATGTCCATCATCTGCTCGTATACACTACAGGTACCAGTTCTTCCTCCCAATACCTACCATCCCTTTCCTATTGTATTCATTTTAATACAAGCGTCCCTCTGTAAGTTAACACCGATTGGTATCGGGGGTAGTTAGAAGGAGACCTTCACAAACCTTTGCGAAGAACTGGTTGTGAATGACGCGTAGTAAGGATATGGACAGGTCGTTGTTCTGGTGAAGCTTTGGGATGAGGCAGGTGATGGTCTCGCACCAGCTGTTACTGCAATTCTGAAACGGGAAACTGGAGCATTAGTCGGGACCTAGCGCCCGCCGTGCTATAGATCAAAGACCCCACAACCCAACCCGAGGGTGAGCGGCCACGTCATAAGATAAAAACCCTAAATCCTTCCATCTCAAAGATTATGAAGAACTTAGAGCAGAAGTAACGGCTGACTTAAGGTAACTTTTGAGCACCTGGTGTTGCTATCTCGCCTCCGTTCTGCGCGAACTCACCAGGATCGCCGTGTGGAGAAGGTCTTCCTGGTGAACTGGAGCTACTGGTGTTTTTGGTTGGGTCACGTTGGAAAAAAAACACGTGGCCTGTAGGGAACGGACGGCAAACGTTTATTGACAGAGCTGTCAAAGCCTGAACTCGGGAGACCACGGCCAGAGGAACCCCCGGTTTCTTACGTTATCGGCAATTATCCTGGAGACCGTCAGGAAGTAGGAGCTCCCGTGGGCCATCGCCGGGGTACGGATCTGCACTGACGCATTGTGGATCGGGTAGCAGCCGACATACTGGACCTGACCAAGAGAAACCAGCAGGTACATTGACGACATAAGAAGCTGTTTCACTGCCTGTGGCCGCCAGGAGGCAGCAAACTCCTACATTTCTACCTCTGCCCGTTAGATACGATTCTCTGTGTTTCCTCTCGGGTGTTGTTTATAAGTAAATCTGCCAACTATTGCCAACCAATGCCAACTAAATCTATCAAGAGAGTCCTCTTGTGGTCTTCAAAGCAGAATATATTTTGGAGGAAGAGGCCATAATCTAAAACAAGAGGGTCAAGTGTGATAAGAACACTCGCTTCACTTTTAAGGATGAGAGATAAGCGGGACAGCCTCCCAGCAGAAGTGGTAAAGACCCTACGCATTTCACTGTACCTTGAAATTCGTTCTGAACTCTGGACCTTGCTTGTGGTGGAACGTCCAAGCCGGCTGAACTTCATATCGGTTCAGACTGGACTCGCTGCAGATCAGAGAGACATAAAACCCCGTCGTGTTAATAGAAGCGGAGCTGTGACTCACCAGTTCCACTGTACTTACTGGCGACTGCAAGCTCTGGGGACTAGCAGAACTTTATCGAAACCGTAGCTATCCCCCCAGCTAGAGATGGCCTTTATTCTGACAAAACTCTGCTCTCAGGAACAGTTAATGGCCAAACAAGCCCTACCCCGAGTTCTTAAGCCCGACTTCATCCCGCACGAAGCTCTGGGTCTGCGCTTTCCATCCTCACCTCAAGATGAAGATTTCGGGCTCGTATCGGACAGATGCTAAAAGCTCCGCTGCGTTATCGTGCAGAGTCTCGTTCATTTCGGTATTATCGCTGCCAGAAAAGGAAATAAAACGGAAACTGTTGCAACAAGGGAGAGAGAACTCAAAGGGGAGGAATAACCACGCCAATTATTGTTTCATATAGCGCCATAAGATTCAGCAGCGCTGAACGTAAGAAGGTGACATACAGAAACAACAGGTGAGGAGGGCCCTGCTCATATGAGCTTACAATCTAGAGGTTTTTATCATAAGTATATGCGGAGTGGGCTTACCTGGTGACGTTAAGTTTGATCTGCATGCGATTCAAGAGAGTGGAGCAGCTCAGCTCAAACTCTAAACCAAAGGAAACCTGTAAAGAGAGGAAGGCATGGCCTCCTGAGATGCATCTTCCCAATGCCTTCAAAGAGTGGACTGGGTAGGTCTTGCTATTGCGGTGAGAATTCAGGATTTTGTAGGTGTTTTGGGGGTGGGGGGGTTGACTTATAGAGATACTTAAATAGCCACTTGTAGAAATAAAAACTCAAAACCTGTCCTTTGCTGTTTATTATACCGGTGGACCATGTGATCTGCCAGGCCTCGTACCCATTCCCCGATGGAATAGACTGAGTATATCCGCCTTACCGATGCTTTGGACTTGAGAACAGGATAGCTGACGCTGCAGAGCCGCGTGTCGTTGGACAGAGCCGTGCACTCCACTTTGTTCTGGGTGCCTCCCTGTAATGCAATAAGGAATATCAGTTCTTTCCCCGTTGGGTTTACTCTACTGGACCGACGAGAGACCGAGCGGACGAGTACAAGCCATTGTCTTCTCTTCCTTCTCCGAGTAACCAGACTGCCTTCTGCTGAGTTTGGGAGACTTACCTTTGTAGAAACGCTGGAGAAGAGGAGGTTTTTGGAGAACCAGACCCTTAGGCTGGCGTTGTACGCGTTCTCCCCTTTGTTCTTCAGCATGATGTCCACAGATACCTTTTTCTGGTCTCTCCGGACGATATAGGGCTGGTCCCTAGAAGATGAGAGAAAGAAAAACAAAAGAGGACCGTGTGTTAAATAAATGGACCCCATCATGCCATGGAGTATTTAGTTAAGACCAGGTGTTCACCTTGGTAGAAAGTTGTGCCAACGAGCCCTGAGGACCAGATCTGCGGTGCACTCGTTGTCTTCGCCACAGTCCTTGAAGAACGGAACCTGAGAGACATCATGGAGACATCTTCATAAAAGCTCACCCGGCGAGATAATGGCCACCAGCGGCTAAAGCAACCCGTATGACCTCTTCCAATGTCTTTATGATGGTGTATAAAGGCAAACATGTGGCAGGAACATGTGATCGGATTACGGGTGGAAAGCTTTGGGTCGTGATGCTCACCAGCTTTTTGACAGTCGAGGGACATCGGTCATCCAGCACCGGGCTAGACTCTATATCGCTCAGATTGAATCGCAGGAGAACCAGAACTGGCCTCAAGTAGTCAACAGTTTCCTGCGACAAAAGAACCAGAACGCAATTAGGAAGGTGATGGCGCAGAGGACCTATTAATAATTTAACACTAAAAAGGATTTTATGGGGCAACACACCAAAAAACAAAAAACAACCAGTAATTTTAAGTCTTTAGCCACATCTTAAGACTTCAAAAAGAACCAAACTTTTATAGCAGAAAAGCATAGGCAGACTAGACGGCCAGTTGGTATCAGATTCTACATAAACTTTTTTCCCAAGAATGGAACCAGCTGGGGCTGCGCGATTTCAACAAGAAGCTTTCCTCGCAAGCAAGGAGGTTACTCGATCCACCTCGGCTCTTAAAACGCGTCCGTTGTAAGCAAGGTCTGGTAGGACGTGAACTCACGATGACATGAAAGCCGAGGGTCATGCAAGTGACTTTCCCCGCGGTCACCCGGATACGCTTGCTTAATTGCTTCTGGCCGTTTTCATCGAATACCGCACGAGAGGTGATCTTTCGATCATCCAAGGAGAGGTTATAAGAAAGACCTGATGAAGTAAAAGAAGAAAAGGGACCTTAAGGTTCCATGGACCTACGATCAGAAGTGTAACAAGTGCGTCGTCTGTGACAAAGTAACAAATCGCAATCGTTTACAGAGATTGTAATCAGTGAAGAAACGTCGAGTACCGACCGAAACGGTTGTCCCATTTTCCAGGCGTCTTGGAGGTGACGGAGAAGCAGACTGTGATATTCAGGCAGACGGACTCCTTGCCGGAACGGTGGCAGGACTTCTGCACCATGTTGATGGAAGAAGGGTTTGTCAGCATGGATGCGTTGAC
The DNA here is from genome assembly GCF_027358695.1 of Spea bombifrons. Lineage (NCBI taxonomy): Eukaryota > Metazoa > Chordata > Amphibia > Anura > Pelobatidae > Spea > Spea bombifrons. Next base: position 22,275,710 of record NC_071095.1, read on the forward strand.
CCGGACAATGCTCCTCGACCTACAGGTTAAAGACACGATTAGCCCCGCTGCAGAAGGATAGTTCCTGATGTAAGAAGTTCTGGGATACAATAACATCTATCAATCTATAACATGATAGGCGGGTAAAACGGTGAAACTTTTATATTCATTGTATCATTGTATAGTAGAGTTTTGAGGCTACTTAGAACATATCACTTGAAAGCAAGTTTTACGGAAGACTTAACACATCAGAAAAGCAGAGTAATAATTATACGTTCAATGGGCCAGACCGTTGTTATGACCTCGTAATATAAATTTACGGTTCCAGTACCTCAACATGACAGCAGCTCCTTGGCCGCCAACGGTGAGGTCCACGAGTCCGTCTCCATCCAGGTCCATCTGTGCGCTCACGCTGCGCCCGAAATAGCTGAGTCCGAGGTGGAAGGACGAGGCGTCGATTCTCTGTTGATGATGAATCGAGGAATGGGCCAAGACAAACACTGACCCACGCCGGGGTTCCTAAATTATCCCTTCTGTGTAGCCTAAATGCTCCTGTGTGTCATTTTTGGTTTAGGTTGTGCCCCCCTCGCCCCTGTTTTTAACTCCCGCCATGTTCAATCTGTTAGCTTTTTTTATTCAGCTTCCAGCCCACTAGAAGAAGACAACGAAGCCATAACGCAAACCGAACTGACTTACACTAAGCGTGGCAAGTTCTGAAGCCAAATCGTTTGTACGGCACATCACTTTGGTACAATGTTACCTGTTTGTAGGCTGGAAGGATGGTGTTGCGGTACCCGTGGTAGATATACAGCGCCCCCCTGTGGTTGTCCTCCAGCGGCGCGCCCACAACCACATCATTTAGTCCGTCATGATTTAGATCTGTGGCAGTCGCCATCGAGTATCCGAAACGCGAGTCCTGGACCTTTCGGTCTGCGTGCAGCGTGCCGTTCAACGCTAGATGTAACTGAAAACATTAAGAAACGGCAGGTAACCATAGAACGTCCTGGAATCATATACCAGGATAATGGACTCACGGACAGACAGAATGACAGACAGAAGGAAGCCTCGTAGCCTCCCGGTCTCACCTGGCCGACCCTGTAGATATAAACCCTTCCTGATTCTTTATTCTGTGGCCCCAGGAACATGGGAGCCGCCACGAGCAGAACATCTGTAGCCCCATCTCCATTAACGTCGACAGGGCACACTTCGCTGCCGAAGTAGGAGCCAATCTGCCGAGGAGGAGGAAAAAGACAAACAGAAGAAGATTTTATAGCAATAGAAATGATCAAAATCTGAAATTCTGGTTTTTAACTGGAGATACACATTCCTGATTATTCTTCCACGCAATACACATTTCAAACTTTTGATCTATACACTTTGCCACTTAAATCACTTTTAATGACCGGGGTTCCGTGGCACCAACCTGTTCGCCCACCAGTGCTTGGGAAATGGATACTTTGCCCACACCGGACATCTCGAAAAGGATGACTTTACCCTTGTGTTTAAACCTCGGGGCACCGGACACATACAGAACCTTCCCGTTCCGCAAGGTGATGGAGGACACCGTGTAACCTGCGGGGTTGATAATAACGTTCAAATATTAGAGGCATTAACAAAATACGTCGTGGTGGAGATTTGGGGACTTTGAGTTAATGGTGTACCCAAGTAAGCCGCGTGGTTCTTTATCTTTATGGGGAATTCCTTCTCAAAGGCGGCACGAGGAGGCATGATACGGCCCCGGCTGGACTCCTTTAGCACTGCTCCGTCCCAGTCGTACGCACCCACGGTCCCAAACAGAATCCCGTCCTGACGAGAGAAAAGAAAGGTCTGAGAGAGGGAGGACCGATATGGCGGCTTGTTACAGGGAGGACCGATATGGCGGCTTGTTACAGGGAGGACCGATATGGTGGCTTGTTATAGGGAGGACCAATATGGCGGCTTGTTACAGGGAGGACCGATATGGCGGCTTGTTACAGGGAGGACCGATATGGCGGCTTGTTACAGGGAGGACCGATATGGCGGCTTGTTATAGGGAGGACCGATATGGTGGCTTGTTATAGGGAGGACCGATATGGCGGCTTGTTACAGGGAGGACCGATATGGCGGCTTGTTACAGGGAGGACCAATATGGCGGCATGTTATAGGGAGGACCTGTATCTTCTCTGTTTAGTAACTAAATACGCACTGACCTGTGAAATGTATTATACCTGCTGCTATTTAAAGTAGTATAGGTTGGCTAAGTGGCCATCTAATGCTTTTAGGTGCTAATATTTACCTGTGGCCAAGAATAAAGGGGTAGATTTCCTTTTGACCCCAAAGGAAGCCAGTTTGCGCGGTTATCAGATCATCGCATTGGGAAACGTGTTGATTTACTAGGATTTGAGGATAAAATCCCGCTCCTCTGGGGTATGGAGCAGGTCAGGGGCTCTAGACGGAAAGGATCACAGAGGTACCGTTTATACCCCTGAGTGGCGGGGCAGAACGGCCTTTTTGATTGGGATTGTGTAAATAAACACAATTAACACAGAGCTACGCGGGGCTTCCTTTACCAGGAAGCTGTCGTCAGGGCTCATTCTACAAGATGGAAAATATCTGACACGCAATCAAATCCGAGCAAGGAAAAACATATATGTTTGCAGAAGGCGAGGGCAGCGAAGAGCGACGTATGTTTTATTTATTTTAACCACATAGATTAACCATTTGGGGCCTGGGGCACATGTATGGGAAGACCACCATAACCTTTCGCTCTAACGTCTGTTGGTCAGCACGGGGACAACCCTGGGCACCGTCCGTATCTCGGAAGGCTTCGAAGATCTCCTCCTCCCAACTCCGCCATTCCTCGACCCGTATTCACGTTCAGAGAGTTCGTCCACGTCACTCACCTCTAACATGTGCATGGAAAAGCCAACCTGCGACATCTCCAGCTCAAAGGAGCTTTCATTAAACCCGAACGTCCCTGCCGAGAAACACACCGAAAATAAAAAGATTCCGACCGTCTACCGCCAGCCCACCCGCGGCCTGGTTTCCGGCTGTAGAGTTAGTGTTGGTTTACACAATGCAGCAAACAAAGTGTGTTATTTACATTGTACGCATGATATGTACATCGCTGAGCATGCCGAGAGGGGCCAGCTCCTTGCACGTGTTTTTTGAGACCAGCTGTCTTTAGATTTCGTGTCGCGTTCTTTATCATTTTACCTTCTAAGCTGAATATTCTGTCCCCTAAAGCATCTACGATGTCGTTGAGAGCAGCTTCGTCCGTGACGTTAAAGAAATACTTCTCGTCCGGGTCGCTGGCGATGTATTTGATCTCGTTGATAAAGGAATTCGGATCCTGCTGTCTTCTCATATAGTTGCCCAAAACCTGTAAGCGAGAAGCAACGGTGACGTCATTTTCATCGATAGCCCATTTTTTCTGTTGTGGATTTCACGTGTCCGATGCGTACCGCGATGGCGTATCGCGTGATGTCACGCTTCTCGCATTCCAGTAGCGCCGTGGGCAGTTCGTCTCCGTCGTGGGATTCTCCGTCTGTTACGACGATGAGGAGTCGAGTGGCGTCTTTCCGCCCGCCGCGCTCGGGGCTGAACGCTTCAGAGCTGGAATAAGAACGGGAATAGATGTTGTCATGCTGGCTCATCACCCAGAATTTGATTTGCGCCGTCTCCGAAGCCCCCCCCCCATTTATGTTGAGTGAATAAATATGAAGTTGGAATGGAAACATTGATGACGATGGACGTTTCTACTCTACGCGCTCCATAGAATAGAACTAAACGGCCCACCAGGCTTTGTGTATGGCGAACGCTGTCCGCGTCTCCCGGCCCTCTTGCCGGCTGATGTTTTTGGCTGCTTCCACGACTTCTTTGGAGGTTGTAAAGTCCTTCAAGGACCATTCATGGACAGCTACTTCTCCGTACTGCAGGACCCCGACCTGTCCGGGGAGAAAAAAGAGAATGTGGCCATTGTCGGAAAATTAGACCAACATCAACGTCCACCAACATCAACTGGGGATATGCAGCGGGCTCAGCCAGGCCTGTGGACACGATCCTTCTCCAAGCTCGTGTTCTGAGGCGATTGTGCTACCCTAGAGGCATTTTTCCCCAAACCTGCGCGTGTCACCGTTTCATTTCCGGATGACGTTGGCTTTTCCCAGCTGTGTGTGGTTCATGCATAAACTTCCATGTTTGTGTAACAATTGTGCAACGCTCAGCTGTTCAAAGTTATTAACGCTGAATGTAAACCACAGACAGGAAAACGGCTTGTATCGTATAGAACCCCCCTCCCAAAAAACTGCCTGCGTCGTGACATATTGTTTGGTCAGATGTCCCCGAGGTGGAGATGAAGAACATGCGCCTGGCCACACAGGCTGTGCCTCCTGCCCAATACTGACCTGGATCTGATCCGGCCCGATGAAGAACTTGCTGAGAATGTTGCTGAGGAAGTTCTGCACCTCGTACCAGGGGTAGATGCTGTTGGACCCATCCAGCAGAATCACAATGTCCAGGTAGGTGGAACATCCTAGGAGAAGAGACTCATGGTCCGTAAAAACCGGCCGATGTATGAAGAACATAGAGAACCGCAAAGATGGGCGGCTCCTCTGCTACTCACTCTGCGCCGTTGGAGCTATGGTTTCCGTCGCCTGGAAGGTTCCGTCGATCCGGGTGCAGATCCCGGTACTGAACATAGAGGACCCACATTCCTGAGACCAGAGAGGGGCACAGGCCTAGAGAAGACAACCATTAGACATAGTGGCCTCCAAGATGGAGAGAAGGTCTCCGCAGCAGCTGGAGAATGGGCATCAGAGATGGGGCAGATGGGTTTTAAGTACCCCAAGAAGAATGAGTAATAGGAGGAATGCCTAAAACAGGACATGGATACCCAGGGGCTACCTGATCCCAAGCTTCTATTTACATTTAGCTTCTATAAACCCTGACTTGTCTGTTTACCCAGAACTCCGAGGATGTTTTACCTGCGATGACCGGAGCAGGCGGTGTTGCTTATTTTGGCAACTATCCCCTAGCAGAGCTCAGCACGCTGCAGAAATGCCTAAAGCACCCCTACCCCCCACAATACTGCCATCCAGCATTAACGTAGAAATGCCACAGATGTCCTCAAGATACCCCTCCGGGTTCCTAAACACTCTGGGTCCCCCATCCTCCCACCATGCCTTCTTCTCGGCCCACGGGCAGCCAGTCTGTTACGGCCTATTACTCGGGGCGAGCCGGGTTATTAAAGATGTCAAATATCTGCGTTTACCAGGCTGATCCTATATATATATATATATCAATTCCTGGCGCAGAAAGCACTCACCACGAATCCACCCTCTGTGTCCTGGGTCAGCGACATGCCGAAATGCATGTTTTTGATTTCTTTGGAGACATTCCTGAGGGCGAGTTCGCCTTCGATGGGGATCCAAAACCAACGGAAACGGGAGACGGAAAAGCAGACGGGGCAAGAAGAAACGGGCAAAAGTGCTTACTGTCACAATACCGATAACACAAGCCAAATATCTGCCCCCCCCCCCCCTGCGGTGAGCACCCAGGCCAGCTTGACCGTTCAAGCCTTTAATAAATTCCGCTGGTGTACCATTCCATGAATTGACTACTCCATCTGCGAGCTCCTTTCATATGGATGTAATGTGATCGTAAAATAATTCAAAATTAGGTCAAGATGGGAGCATCGATCTTGGGTTCCGGGTATTAAAGTCTGGCTACAATGTAACCATTCGTTATGTTCTATGCATGTGATGGGGTAAGATGAAGGGGCGAACCCACTAGAACATACCCAGGTTGACCTTGGCGCATGTGGAGTTGGCCTGGGCGCCCACGCTGCATCTGTACACGTCTCCTTGTCTGTTCCCCGCGGAGCCGTCCCACGGAGCCCCCACCAGCACCCTGCATCAGAGAAATGGGGTAAATCAGGCAAAAGTCAAACAAGCGAATGCTTCCGCCGTTTTAACGCAAAAAGTAACAAAATAATAAGTAATGCGGTACGTGGAATATTTGGGGCAATTTGTGGCTAATCTATTTGTGTTTTCTTTTCGTTTTCTATCTCTGGTCTGCTGATCCCATTTGGCCGACGCGTTAGAATCACCGCTTTCCAGACGGAAGTCATTAAACAGTTAGCATGTGGAACGCGCCATGACCAGAATCAATGATTGTTACTGAGACAGTCGATTTCCTCCGGCCCGCTGTGCTCTCGTTCCCGGACGTACGTGGAACTTTCTATTTTCTTTAGAATGTTCCAAAGACTCAAGAATACCAAGTGTAACAAAAAAAGAGGAGAAGATTCTCCGCCGATACCCCCAAAGCCAGCATGGAACACGCGTCCTTCGCAAGTCCTCGTGGTCCTCCTCATAAAGCCCGCAGCGTGCGCGATCCGCGCGATGTGTAATCCAGATGTGACCCGGACCGTCATGGATCGATCCCCCGAGGTCCACCCACTCCCTGGACGTGGCTCACAGGACGTGGGCTCCATTAAGCCCCACTTGCTGTCAGACTCATTAGGCGTTTGGGGGTCTTTCGGGAGAAGTCAGAGCGCCGGTAAGTTTTTTACCAGACGGGAGAAGAAGAGCCGCGCTCCGTTGCCGTGCTCCGTGAAGTTCATTACTTAAGGGCACTTTCTGCTAAATGGATCTGCAGGAAGGGGGTCGTTAAAATAAACGGGGAGCAGAATAGCGGGGGGGGGAGTTCCTCAGTGCCGTCGGGCCGTGGTTTGGACGAGGCGTGGAGGATCTAGTATGGGTTTCCGTGGTGAGACTGGGAAGGTGGGCTGGGGGTGAGTAGGACGGGGGTCTGGATGAGCGGAGCATTTGTGAGACAAACAACCAGAGATTTGGGGCAACTGGACATCGACCCCGGTCTGGGTAGGGGTGAGAGGCAGCCCCCAGGCTTAGGGGTCAGGGCAATAGGCAGCCCCCAGGCTTAGGGGTCAGGGCAATAGGCAGCCCCATTGGGGTCGGGGGTCAGGGCAATAGGCAGGGGTCAGGGGCAGCCCCTCTGGGTTGGGGGCGCTTACCATTTCTCCCCCTCAGCTTCATGCTGCAGAACTTTATATCCAAACTGCGCTTCTTCCGGCCCCCGGAACACCTGTGGCCTCCTGGTGTCGATATTGAAGGAGGAGACCAAGCCTTTGGGGGAAGATCGAGAACAGAAAGTGAGATCTGAACATCTACCACATCTGCTGGGCACCCGCTCCATGTATTTAAGGGAACTCAGAATCCTCCAGCTTATGGCTGATGGCTTTACCCCATAACTAAAACAGGATCATCTGCAGCATAAAAAGGATCAGGAAAGACTGAGGGAGAGAAGAGAGAGAGGGGATAGGAGAGACATTTAAATACGAAGACAAAACGTTACAAGAGACTTAGATGCAATGTAAGATTTACTTTACTGAGAGCGGGGTAGATAAGTGGAACAGCCTCCCAGCAGAAGTGGTAGAGGGTAATACAGTGAGGGTATCAAACATGCATGGGACAGGCATACGGCTAATGAAAGTAAGACGTGATTGATGAATTAGTGTTATTATTTGGGTGGGGGTGTATGTTTGTGGCTGGCATAAGACCCCCCCATAGACACAGACTCTCTGTCCCGCTAACCCCCCCCGCAGGAAGCTCTAGTAATTATGCCCCGGGTGGAGTCCGTGCCTCCGGCCCTCGCGAGTGGACACGCTTAGACAGGGCTATCCTATTGTGCAAAAGGCGGTGCTATTTCCATTGAAACCAATGCTGATTCCTCCATACTTCTGTGTACATATAGCCCCTGTGCCCTATATGATGCATACCGCCCTCCTCCTATCTAGGAATTACAGTAATAATATTCTACATATATACTGGACCAATCAGTCAATAGTAGAGAGATCACTTAATGGGGAGGAATAATCATGCATGTCCTCAGAAATAAAGATGGCTGCCCTCTCCCCGGGATACACGCAAGGTACGTTTCCAATACTTCATCTGTAAAGACCGTTATAAAGGATTATGGAGTGGTTAACCCTTTAAGGGGGGATGCCAGCAATGCAGGGTGGTGGAAAATTCAAAAAAAAAGACACAAACTGCCATTATAATTCTTCAAAATAGTAAATTACAGGGTAGGCTCGGCCCTAAATACAGGTTGTGGGCCTATAAATATCTCAGGGTTCAGGACTTCTCGGCTGGGAGGCGGGTACAGGCTGGTACATTGTGTTATGTGAACATTCTAACCATCCTGGATACATTGTTACAAACTTCTGTTTTTTGTTTTTTTATGTATTTATTTTGATTTAAATTTAGAATTCTTCGGTAAAAGAAACATGTCATCTCTTCCCCAAATAATATTATTAATAAAAATACGCCCATAAAATATGGAATAAATGTTTTTAAAAATCACACATTCTGGGATGCAGAATTTAAATTAATTGGTAAAGAGGGGGGTTTATTTTCCCAATTTCATGCTTATTAACTACAATTATTCCAAAAAATAAACTTTTTTTTTAGCAGCCTCACGCCTCAGTCCCGAATGTGATAGCGACCCCTAGGGTTAATTTTACTGATTTGGGCACTATTACCCCAAAATTAATTCATTTTACAAGAAATATCCCTTTAAATTGTTATTTTAAAAAAATTATATAAATTCCAACCGTTAAACTGTAACTGAAATAAAATAAATAGTAAAATCTCTTTAAAAAAAACCCATGAAATCTGATTCTGCTCTTACAGCGCTACGGAATATGATGGCGCTATATCAATCAATCCATAATAATAATATTTATAGACATATATATATATATCTTTAGGTACTTCTATACCATGCGCTGTATCAATAGTCCTGCGTTACCTCGATAAAAGAAAAACGGACATTTACTACCTTCCAGTACATGCTAAACAAAATTTCCAAATTAAAAGAAACAACATTAAAATTTAAAAAAATATTTAAAATTGAAATTTGTAAAAAAAAAAAAATTATAATAAAAAATCAGCATTTTCTTAAATCACCGTTTTTATTTTTTTTCCGGTAAAAAGTTAAGATACAGGCGCCTATGGGGAAATATGTTCTGCCAGCCACAAATCCCAAGTCAGTTTAACCCTTCACGGTGGAAGAGTCCGACGTGCATGGGGAGCGGGAAGAAAGGGTTAATTAAGCCAGCAGGACAGATGGACAGAGGGAAGAGGTCTTACCTTGTCTGAGCAGGAGAGAGAGCAGCAGAAGGGGGTATTTGTGAGACTCCATGGTCTTAGTAAGCGGAGGGAAAGAACCCCCCAGGATTTCTGGTGAGGGGATGGGTGTATCCACCACGCCACAAGCTCAAAGCTCGCTCTGTCCTCCGCACACAACACTTATTCCATCCCGTCTCAGGGAGAGGCGTCCATTGGCCACTAAAAATAATCCTGGTTTTTCTTGGCTAACGGGACAATGTTGCAAAACTTCACAGCCCAGCAGAGGCACGGCTGCTAAACAAAGAGTGTAGGTACATGGAAGAGCCTTCCAGCAGGGGTGGTGAAATATTTTTTAAAAAAATGTGAAGGGTAATCCAAATGCGGAAAATGGGCTAAATTCCCGAAAAAAAAAAAAAAGGGTTCAGGCACGGTGAGGGTTAATTAAGTTGAAATAAACCTGTATAATGTGAGGATGGGTAGGCTGGTAAATGGGAGGGTCGGCCTGGGCATTTGGCGGGTTTCACATTCTGTGGGACGGATGGCAGCTGTACCCAGATACTCAGCATCACTCTGTAATGAATCATGTGATACTCGCTCCGCGCCGTGCGAGCGTGAAACGGGTTTAGCTAATCGTTCCCTGCCGCTGATTATGGATATGCGCTGGCGCTTTATTTCTATCAGAAAACAATTATTTTCATACCTTGGAGCGCAAAACTTTGGCTTCTTTTTGATTGTTTTTGGCTACCTGTCTGTGATCTCATTAGGTTTATCCCTGATCCGGCGTAAAAGAGGTTACCTGTTGTGCAGCGCTACGGAATATAGAGGAGCTATATAACAAAATAAATAATAATAGTACTCTACACATGCCGTCTGCTCCTGAGTCGCAGGGGTTAATGTAGGCACATCCTGCGGTCCAACATCAAAAGGGTTACTGTATGTATGCCCCTCCACTAGTGTGAAAGACCTTACTGTATGCACACCGCCTGCCCTGGCATGAAAGGGGTTACTGTATACACATCCCCTCCTCCAGTGTGAAAAGGGTTACTGTATGCACACCACTTGCCCTGGCATGAAAGGGGTTACTGCATGCACATTGCCTGTTACTGTATGTATACTCTCTGCTCCGGGGAGGAAGGGGTTACTGTATGTACACTCTCTGCTCCGGTGAGGAAGGGTTACTGCGTGCACATTGCCTGTTCTTACATAGATGACGTTACTGTATGTACACTCCCTGCTCCGGGGAGGAAGGGGTTACTGTATGTACACTCCCTGCTCCGGGGAGGAAGGGGTTACTGTATGTACACTCCCTGCTCCGGGGAGGAAGGGGTTACTGTATGTACACTCCCTGCTCCGGGGAGGAAGGGGTTACTGTAAGCAGAGTGTGGATATGGTTATTATAATAATAAAGACTTAGATTATTAACCATGTAAAGACTGCTTTCAGGACTGTGATAAAAAGGCTAAATGGTTGACTGTTCTTGAGAATCCAGGGCTGTTAGCAGCTATGCATATGGGCCAAACATGAAACCTCAGCAGTCTGCTAAAATAGTAAAAATCAGACTTTCCACAAAAAAACCCCCCCATAAAAACCCAAAGTGCATGTAAAAGAACAACAGAGCCACCCAGTGGCCAGTTTCCAGTACTACACAAAGCCGCATCACCACCTACATACCTGACTTGGCTCTGCAGACTGCCACAACTTTCACTGGCAAATAGCGGGTTAAATCGGCATTTTTATCAATTGGGTTAAATGAATTTATTGCGCACGTTGCTGTAAATAACACACATTCTCCTAAACGCAGAAAAAAATAAGAAAAAACTTTTTTTTTTTACGTTTTATATACAATTTATAGCGCCTTCCTCCCCAGGTAAGATGTTTTCTGCTGAAGTATACCGCGGCACTTAAAGTGTTAATCACTATTTGTTTCTACATTGAAATTTGAATAATTAATCAGATTCTATAAAAAAGCCCCCCCCAACAGCTTGGCTGCCGACAGCTTGTTTACCGACAGCATTCCAAAGTATGACATCATTTTTGTGGTTAAAAAAGTGCCGCTTATCTGATAAATCCGCCTGAATAAATATTTTTCGGACGAGTTTTTATGAGCGCAGGCGGTATTTGCTCGGTGAGGTCGTTACTCTGCAGGATTCTAGTATTCAACCAAATTGTTGCTTTTCCATATAAATATTTATTCTGTTTATTATTATTATTATTATTGTGATTATACGCACGGAGCGGCGGCGGATTCCGGGAGGTGGATTTATTATGCAGAGGGGACTTTGGGGAAGGGTTGGGGGTTTTTTTCTTCTCGCGCTTGCATTCTATGAAAGGACTTGAAATTTTTACGATTTGTGGTTTTTAGTAAGTCCCCCCCCCAACTGACTCATTGTGAATGACAATTACCCGCGGGGTTGCTATTCATCATTAACCCCCCCCCCCGGCCACATTTCCAGGCATTATTATCCTTTAAATAGTTTAAATGCTCTAAAATATATATAATAATCGCCAAGAATCCCTGTCGTTTTGTTGGACGTTACCTTTTATTTAAATTACTTATTATTCCGCCCCTGAGAATTTTATATTACGGCTTCTAGCAAACTCGCTTTTCTTGTTCTTCATGTTCTCCTCCGTTAAACGGAGCCCCGATTTCCGTGCGCCCTCTCCCCGCATCCCTGTTCTCCCTGCCCCGTTTTATCGAGTCCTCCTGCCCTTCTCTCCAAGACTCTCCTCCCTATCCCTGGGTGCTTCAGACGCATCCGTGTGATTCCCAGACAGACGCTCTGGCTTCTTAGAAACTCGAGATTATTAAGGATTATTCCTCCCCGCTGGATAAGAATGTGATTGGACGGTTCGGGTCACAAGGGAATATCCTTAATGGCATCCTTAATATCTGCATATTAATGAGTTCTGGCCACGCCCACCCCCTTCTATATATATCTCGGTTATTGCCTCCTCGTGTTCCCCAAATCCCGTTTCTCCTCCCGCCCCATTGCCGGGGACCATTTACGCCTCGCACCCTCGGGGCTGAAACGTTGGCGGCCCTGGCTGGTCCTTGGCACCTTTATAAACACAATCACCCGCCCCCCTGTCCCTGGAGCGGCCCCCGGCTTCTGGCCCCTTGAAACTCATGGGGGCTCATCGTATGGTCTCCAGTTCCTATGACATCATAGCCTCCTCTTACATCAAGTATATGTGGCCTCTTGCAGCAAGTGCTCATTCTAGGACTCCATTTTTCAAGGTTATTATTATTATTTACTGTTGTATCGCCATCATAGTCCGCAGCGCTGTACAACGGTCACATTATAATATTATATCTTGAAACCCCAATTCTTCCTCCCCCGGTTAGCGCCTGATCTTTCCCCCGGATTGCGTAACAAGAAGCGGCCCTCAGGGCTCTCCAAACCTTTAGACGCTCCCCGATCGATGACCGCGTTGGCCGGGGAACCGCTAACGATTATTCTCGTGTCAAACAATGAGGTATCCCACGGCAACGATCGGCCATAACTTATTAACCGGACGGGGGCTCCTGCGGCCGGAAGAATTATTGACCCGAGGCACGGACTTGGTGAACTCGGCAGCCGGCAAACAATTACTGGAATTTTTTTCTTATTAAAAAAGGTTAATTATTTCCAAAAAGTTACTTTCTTTTACAAAAAAGATCATCACCGTTCCACCTTCGCTTAGCGGCCCTTAAATCGACTGTTTAAGAAGCTGCCCCACTTGACGGATTAAAGTACCGGCCCGAGCCAAGCTTCTGAAATTCCTTTCTTCGAGAGTCACTTGAAAGCAAGGAATAATTCATTCAGAATGTATCCAGCTCCACGAGGGGGAAAGGCTTAGCTAGAATGGAATGTATCAAGAGTGGTAGATAAGTGGAACAGCCTCCCAGCTGAAGTGGTAGAGGCTAATACAGCGGGGGAATTTAAACAGGCGTGATTCTTTTATGAGGGAGCCCATAAGTAAAAACACGTGGATGTCATTATTTGATAAAAGAGATGATAATTTCCTTGCATGGGGCCGGATGATGTCATAGCCGACGGACTTTGTGTATTATATCTGCATCTTGACAATAAAATAGCTATCGCAGGTTACACAACAGACCTGCGTGCATTGTGTGTCCAATGTGTGTCCCCGCGAGTTACGTGCGCAGCGCAGATAAGGCTGTTTGCCGTAGGAAAGGCTGGAAAAAAAACATAGCAAAGGTCCCCCTTTCCAGAGCAGCGTGGAGAGAGAGTCTGCTGCGTGACAACGGGTGCTGACAACACCTGCGCGACTGTGTGTGACGGGACAAACAGGACGTGCCACCTACACAACCACCCAACCACAACGCTGCGCCAAACCGACCTTTATCCCAAGAGCTTACAGTCTAGTGATATAACAGGAGACCCTGTCCCAAGGAGCTTACAGTCTAGCGGTATAATAGCAGACCCCGTCCCAAGGCGCTTACAGTCTAGCGGTATAATGGCAGACCCTGTCCCAAGGAGCTTACAGTCTAGCGGTATAATGGCAGACCCTGTCCCAAGGAGCTTACAGTCTAGCGGTATAATGGCAGACCCTGTCCCAAGGAGCTTACAGTCTAGCGGTATAATGGCAGACCCTGTCCCCAGGAGCTTACAGTCTAGCGGTATAATGGGAGACCCTGTCCCAAGGAGCTTACAGTCTAGCGGTATAATGGGAGACCCTGTCCCAAGGAGCTTACAGTCTAGCAGTATAATGGCAGACCCTGTGCCAAGGAGCTTACAGTCTAGCGGTATAATGGGAGACCCTGTCCCAAGGAGCTTACAGTCTAGCGGTATAATGGGAGACCCTGTCCCAAGGTGCTTACAGTCTAGCGGTATAATGGCACTGTCCCAAGGAGCTTACAGTCTAGCGGTATAATGGCAGACCCTGTCCCAAAGAGCTTACAGTCTAGCGGTATAACGTAGGGCATAAATATACAGTGACGGGAAGAAAAGACGCAGGCTGTTAAAGGCATGAGATTTGACAACCAAAAAAGTTATTTTTTTTTAAATCTTTATAAAAAGTTAAATAGAACCGAGAAGAGACGGATCTTCAGTAAATGTAACAGCTTTTGTTTGTTTTTTTTGACACTTTTTGTTGAAACGTCATGAATTTTCAGATTATTTCATATTAAGTCCATAAAGTTAATATCTGCCACTGCCATTGGTCGGAGGCACAACCGACCCCGGCGAGGGGGATTTGGTACTTTTTTCCCTTCACTGTCCAGCAATTTTTTAAAATTACAATTTTTTTGAATTTTGTGCTTAAATAAAACAGAATATTCCCAGCATGCACCAGTCCGCCCCACCATCATCATCAGTTACTTTCACAGCGTACTAAACAGAATATCCTCATCGGCAAGCCTGTCCCAAACTGGAGATATAGGAACATTGCTTGGTGGTCTCACGGTGGAGACCCTCACCATACAACGTCACAGGTGATGAAATGAATACATTGGGAGACCCTAGTTCTTCGGGGGTCACCCACCAGGAAATATTTTGGTGCTGCCTGATGAGGTAGAAGCAGCGGAGGGCTCTGGCTGAACGTCCACCGTGGTTTCGTTGACCACGGAAAGACCGTCCTGTCCTACAGAAACGGGGTTTGCTTGACCTAGAATAGTCTTCAGCTGGACCCAAAAGAACTGCTGCCGGTTCTGCTCAGGAGGCCATTCCAGATAGGTTTTGGTGTTTAGCATTTTCCGTAGCCTGTAGAACTTTTTGGGCAGATCCTCCAAGCGGATGTCCTCCTTGACCACCAGGATGACATCGTCGAACGCGTGGCCGATGGCTCTCTGGTGGGCAAAGTACAGCTCGTAGTTGCACCACTCGCTGTTGACAAAGCTGCGAGACAACACAAAGATGACCTTGCGGCTGTTCTCAATGTTCTCGATGATGTTGTCTATGATCCATTTCCCGGGTAGGAAGTCCCTTTCGTGTATGCACACGCTGTAGGGTGGAGTGGAGCCCTCCAACCGTGGAAGCAGCACCCCCCTAACCCAGTCTGCGTCAGAACAGCTGTAGGAGATGAAAGCATGGTAGTTGTAGTCTTTGCTGTCGCCATTTTTTCTAGAGCGGTATTTTGACTGAATAATGTGACACGTGGCCCTCAGGTACCAGGGAACATCAAACTTCCAGCACAACAACATGCAGATGATGACCAGCACGGCCGTCACCGAGACAGATATGGCCACCACCAACCTCACATCACACTGTAGTTGGCTAGGGCTGTAGTGCTCAACCTTTGTGTCCAGGAGGTACTCTGGGTGGTAGCAGTAGTAGCCATGTGGCCAATCGATAAGCGATAAATTGCTATCCGAGAGCGTCTCCCTGATGAAGGCATGCAGATCACAGGTGCAATGGTAAGGATTGTTTCCTGCACTCAAGTGTTCTAACCGGTACAAATGCTGGAAAGACCCTTTGTCGATGACGCCAAAAGAGTTGCCTTCAAGAGCCAAGACTCGGAGGTTTGGGCTTTTCCAACCAGAGGGTATGAATTTGATTTTGTTGTTACTGAGAATAAGTTCCCGCAGGTCCAGGGCCCGGTTGAAGTAAGTCATGTCTAGTCGATCCAGGTGGGAATTCGACATGTCCAGATATTGTAGAGTTAAAGGCAAGCATAGGAAGACGTTTACCTGCAGTAGGTTGCCCTTCAAACTCATAGAGGTTATTGTCGGCGTCCATGTGCAAACCTCACGAAGGCCTCCGATTCTGTTAAAACTAAGGTCAACGACGGAAAGCTTTATCCAGCTGGCCGTCAAGAGAGAGACGGTGTTGAGGCTGTCCAAAAGATTGTTACTGGCGTTAAAAGTGGTGATTCGGGGTAACATTTTATAATTGCACCGTGGGTTGTAGAGATACGTTCCGAGGAGACGGTTTTCGGATATGTTCAGGGCCTCTACGTTTCCCATTTGGCCCCAAGCGTCACAAGGGACAAAATTGAAGTTAACGTTGATGATGTGCAAATTAACGATTTTGCTGAACCAGGTAAACGTCCAATCGAATCGTAAAATATCCGGGTTGGTAACATCCTTTATGACCAAGTTGTTCAGCGACAGATCCTCGATTCGCGCATCGGTCCAGTTGGAGTTTGGAGAACGGGCGAAGTCGATGGACAGCAGCAGGAGGTTTCTGATTGAAGACATCTGAACGTTCCCCAAGACCAGTCGAAGGAGGTACTCGTTGAATTTCCCTCGAAAAAACACCAGCTCATGGGTATGGACGTGCGCCAGGCCGGAGAATATATCCGCGCCTTCCATGTAATAAGTGAACTCAAACAAATTGCGGAAACGGATGGTGTTGAAGGACTTCCCGGCCAGGTCTTTCAGGATGAGCGGCAGAGCCTGTGCGTGGTTATCCAGAGCCATGTCGAACCAGAGAACGCTCGTATTCACGGCGGAGAACGCTCCGACTTCATAACCTTCTAAGCTGGACTTGGTCTTCAGGGCAAAGCGATTCAGAGCTATATCCTTTATAGGAGCAAAGTCACCTTTCAAGATTGTCGGGATCAGTGGGCCGCCGATGGACAAGTCCTTTAGGTTCACCAAGTTCTTGAACACATTCCCGAGGGTGGCATAGGTGTAGAAGTTATTCGACATATCGAGGACCTCCAAGTACTTCAGAGGTTCTAGAAGCAGAGAAGGCATCTCCGAGAGGGTGTTATTAAACAGACTCAGGTTCCTGAGATGCACGTTCGAGGCGAACGAATCATTGTCTATCGTCGAGATGTTGTTGAAGCTCAAGTCCAATGAGCGTAGCTTGGCGTAGGCGTAGAAGTCTCCCGTTCGTATGTTCCTGAGCCTGTTGTACGAGAGATCCAGCACCTCCACGTCACGAGGGAGAGTCAGCGGAACTCGGTGAAGCTGCAGCCCCTTGCAGTTGGCGACTTTCCCTTCCTGGTCAACGACGCACGTGCCTTCTACGAGAGCGATGGCCACCAGCAAGAGAGAGAGCGAGGTCCCAGCGGGGTGAAACATATCTGTGGCCGTCACATGCTCTAAAAAATAAATAAAAAAAAGAAATATAAAAAAAAAATATTACGTCTGCCAAAAGGTTTCATGTTTCCGTAGCGACTAGTTTTTGTCCCCGTAAATTTAGCTTTTTGCTTATAAAGCTCGAATATTTAAAAAAAAAAAAAAAAGTTTCTAGGGAAAAGTACCCAGCGAGGGTTTGTTGACTCACCCAGCAGGTCGCATTATGGGGTCACCTAAGCTCCGTCCGGGGCGAGAGCTCCACGTAACGGGGGGATGGGTGTGGTCTAAAGGTTTCCGCCCCCTTCCCCCTCAATGACACATTTTTCCTAGAAAGTAAAAGACTTTGGTAATTCTCGAAAATGAACTTCAGGCAGGGAATACACTAATAAATCATCCATACCTCACTGTTCAGTGGGACCAGTCCCTCTCCCAAACCCCTGATGCCCCTTATTCCATAGCGCCGTACAACGTAACAACGAGTCGGGCTTGGAGTGAACCGTCTGATCTCTGGAAGGAGAGCGGCGGAGGGCAGACCTGTTAGCGCCTCGGGGGGCCGGAGACGAGGGTTTTGTATAACAAAGGGAACTCGTACGGCCAGTTTATCCGGACACGGCACTGACACCCTGCGAACGCTGCTTCGGTGTCCCACCAAACGCATGACAACGGCCTCTCCTGCCTGCAGGCGTGTTACCCGTGTCCGACACCTGTGGTAGAACCGCAGCGGAACCAATTCCAGGCCCTGAACGGCCCTCATTGCACCCCTAATGCTTTCTCACGTTACCTTGCAGCCCGCTTTATAACACTCGAAGGTAAAGTCTTACTTTACTGAGAGGGTGGTAGATGAGTGGAACAGCCTCCCAGCAGAAGTGGTAGAGGGTAATACAGTGAGGGGATTAAACATGCATGGGATAGACATACGGCTCCTGAATCTAAGACGAGACCAACGACTGATTAAGGTCTTTACAGCAGGAGAAACGGACGACTAGACGGGGGCCGAATGGGGCCGATCTGCCTAACACTATATCCCAGCGCCACGGTATATGATGGTGCTATACAAACCAATAAAGAAGAAATACAGGAGGATGATAACATTAAGTTAGACTGTCAGCTCTCCGGTACAGAGTCTACTCCCGTACTCCTGTACTCACACTGTAAAGCGCAGAGTACATCGGCTACCCTATAGAATTATAAGTGCACATACGTGTTGAATGGACGGAGACGTCACATGAAGGGGGCTCTGGAACGGTGGTCTCTGGGGCGTCCTCGGGGGTCTCCATGCGTGCGTATCTAGTGTGAGTGTAAGTGCGAGTGAAGGAATGCGAGTGGGTGTGTGTGAGACAGGATGGGGATTGAATAACACTGCTGTGCGAATTTGGGCTTAACCCTCCGGCTGCCAACAAGCTCATCAACACATGGGCTTAGTCCCTATGCAGAAAGGGACCCTGGGCATTAAGGGTCCCCAGTATAATAGAAATGGGGGGGTGCTATACAAGTACAGGTTCCGGGACTCAGAACATGTGTGGCCAGATCTTTCTAGGTGTTCTAGATGCTAGAAGAGCTCCGTCGCGCAAGCACAAGCCTTGTATCCGTTTGCAGACGGGGCCCCGCTGACCATCACAGGCTGTCTGCAGCTGTTCTTACCCTCCGGCATCTGCAGGAACCCCCCTCCCCAGGATAATAGTGCTATGTACTGTTTATATAGCGCCA